>NW_026926762.1:0-28518 GCF_032062105.1 Saccostrea cuccullata | reverse complement strand
AAAATATCATTGTAATCTATCATCAGATGTTGCTGTAAAATATCATTGTAATCTATCATCAGATGTTGCTGTAAAATATCATTGTAATCTATCATCAGATGTCACTGTGAATATAAAAGTAAAGTATCACTTTAAATTTCATGTAAAGTATCAATAAATGTCATTGTAAAATTCTACCAAAAAATGTCTTTATTAATCTATGTGGTAAATGTGATCTAGTTATTGCACCATATTAAGGTGTTGAAAGACAAATAGGCAGATAAGACAAACAGACAGGCATAGTGATTTCTTTAGGGCAACTGCATCTTGATCAAGGGCCCTAATAATCCAATGTGACATAAATACATTACCCAGATAGTCCAGATTCAGTTTCTTCTTGTGGGTGACTGGGATGGTATATAGATTCAGATTATGCTTGATTATTTTCCTGTAACGCGTATTCATGGAGGAGGCAGAGTGTTTCGTAATCTGTAAGAAAATGGGTAGAAAAATCATATGTAGCTTCTATATTCAAAATTGTAATAAACTGATGAAAGAAAACAAAATACTCAAATTTCGAAATATGCAACATTTTTGTAAGTTATTTTTTGTGATAGTGAACAGCCAAGCTGTAAAATATTGTTCAATTTTTATGATAAACAGGATATGGAGTGAAAGAAAGAAAATCATGTGATTCTTGATACTAAGGGGTGAGACAATACACAGACCTTGCATTACAATACATAATATGAAACAATTCATGTATCTCACATGTAATATTGCTTTTCATAAACTTTTATTCAAAGATATTGATGAACTAATACTTGAACAAGAACTAATTTCTTGATACTAAGTTTTAAATGTTTTTTCCATTTCTAATGTTTGACGTACATCACCAAGAGTGTATTTATTTAAGCAAAGAATACATCATATTTCTCAAATGGTTGTGTTGAAGTTTTACAAATGCCCATCTACACTTTCTACCTAAGATGCATTTTTGGACAAAGATCTATGATTCAGTAAGTTCAAGAGTTTATAAAAATGTTAATGAGTCCTTCTGTCCAGTGAATACGAGATCACATCCCCCACCAATGTGTAAATATGGCAGGTTGTAAACACTGCTTAATCAATCATGTGGTAGACCCTCTTAGATCTGCCTCTGCAGTGAATTTTTTTACCTGTAAATCTTCCATTTCCTTCCACACCGTGTTTCCAGCCACTTTATCGTGATAATCATTACTTATGATGTAGTTAAGTATGGCCATGTCATCAGCATAGGTGTACATCTTTCTCCTGTATAATCAATTCAGAAACTGAAGACATACTTATTTTTGGATGTGAGCAATAAAATAAAATTGTTAGACTTTCTCTGACAATTTTCAAAGAATTCCTTTTTGTTGGCCGTACCCTTGTAAGTATTTACTACTTGCTCGCAATCTTTGTGGTTGCTCTTCATCAAATGAGATGTCGCTGACCTGATCATCGCTGGCATTCCGAATAACCACCCTCCTGGTCTCCAACCTGAAATCAACATTTATTTCAACCTGAAATTAACAGTTTATTCACATACAGTCATATATCAACATTTATTTCATACAAATGTCAAATGAGCTCAATATTTTTCTGTGCATTGCTTATTTCAATGTATTCTTTTAACATACAATATAAAGCGTAGTGTATTTTTAATCAAGCAATACTTAAACTCCATGCATGCCAAGAAAATTCTTCAATATAAATTTTTACATAATTTCATATTTTATAAAATTACATAATAGAACCTAAAAAATTTTATTAGGACTATTCTTTAATACCTGTACTTTTCTTTGTCAAGCATCTCGTTAGCTTTCACACAATCCTCAATGTATCTCACTGAGAAATAATCATCTGACACTAAATAATCATCATCATTGGCAAGTCTGTCAACAGAAAATACACTTATCTTGAGAATAAATTCCAACAGCTTATGAAATAGGCATAAAATCCTGCTTAGGTTCACAGGTAGTTAGTTACAGAGTACTAATTTAAAGAATCCTACAACATGCTACAAGTAATGCTGATTAGACAACATCATTGAAACATGTTTAGGTTCTATCTTTAAAATAATTTAAAATAATGTTAGTTTGCTCTCTCTCCTGCCTATAATTTGAACACACTTGCAAACATACAAATCTAGAAAGATTTTGATTTTTTCCTAAATATTCCAAAAATAAAACTCTGATTCCATAACATTATCCCATCCTAATCCCAGGGCTCAGTTGAGCTTCAGATAAAATATAATAGTTTTAAAAATATTCATGAACAGTTTTCATATACAATGATGATAAACAATAATTCCACTATACACCACCTTCCCATCAAAAAAAAAAATCTACATCTACAACATCTACAGGTTACGAAAATACGGTCTTCTTAGACCTTTACATTTCGGTGAGCAGCGCTAGTGATAAAAAATAGTGATTAAAAACAGAATAAAAGAGATAAAAGTGTGTGTACCAGCTTGTTTTCAACTCCTCCGATTAGACCAATCCGACTTCCGTAGTGGTCCTGGGATCTAATGATCCCAATCGGCACAGCTCCAATCTTCGCTGGGGTCTACTTAAAATCTGGACGATAGCTGTTTAGAAATGGAGTGTGTACACATTTGTACTATGTGGGGTGGTGGGGTGGAGGGGGATTAATTACATCGTTGGAACCTACCAGTTTTCTCTCCATTAATCTGTATCAAAATGAAATGTAGAGAAAACCTGCGAGTTCCAATGAAGGATTAGTTTTTGAGATCAGATGTTTGTAAAGATGTACTTATTCAAATTTGGAATAGTCCCAAAACCTGCTCACAAACTGTATTGAAGCTTTATTAGAGTAGAATACTTACTTGATTGCATTTAAGGTCATTCTGGCTGTAACTTTCCCACCATTTTCCTGAAAGAAAAAATGAAGAGGCTTGGTCAAAGACATCTGAAACGACCTATTAGAAGTGAAAACATTACATTGAAAAATCAGTATAGGCCTATATGATTTTGTATCTCGACTTTTTTCATTTTTTGCATGTACAGATCAAGAGATGGCTACAAAAGAATCCTACACTGGAAAATATATATGCAAATACCTCTATTATTGGCTGCACTTTACTTCTAGCGGCACAAGGGCGAAAGAAAAATATAACATCTTTGAAAATATTTTCCCTTTTTAGCGCCATTTTTTATTTTTCCCTTCAATCGATGTCAAACGATAACAAATATGCAAGCTTTTTATTTGCCGTCTAGTAAAGCGTTTGTGTGATTACGATATAACTGTAAGCGGTGACTCGTTAAATAGAAGTTCAACCCTTTCGCTTCATGGAGGTTCAGTGATCTTGACACACAAAATGTCATGCAATATTAGATAATTGGAATAAATGAAAAATCCTTTATTCCTTTGAAAAATTCATATGCAAGAACATTGCTCTCTCTAATCTCTATGTAGTATAAATTTCCAATATTGATTATTGATTATTCCCAGCTTATAATATTTAGCTCAGTCGGATAAAAGTGAAAAAGTTTTGGGTTACTCAATACTGAAGACTAGGCAAAAATATATGTATGATGCAACATTTCCATGTTATAATAGACATACACTTTTACTTATTGTATTCCTTTTTAAAGTACTAGGTTATTGTTATGACGATATTATTCATCGGTTCAATGGTATTTATCTTTTCTTTATTCTCGTAATAATTTCATACTTGTTTGTTCTGGGTTCTAAATTAGAAATAAATTATCTGTTCAGATCTACAATTTCACCCTCGGTGGGGAGAGGGGGCCGGGTGTCGATTACGTACAAGTAATGTGAGAATAATGACTGAAAGATTCACACTGCTCAACGCGTTATCGGCTACTCTGTTGTTATCGGCCACTCAGTTGATAACAATTTTTGACAGGTTATAGTAAATTATAAAATAAACTCTGTTAAAATAGAAACAGAGAATATTCATTGTGCTTTTTGTAAACAGAAATGAATACGGATACAAAATAAAGCCCCGATACGTACAAGTATATAGCATTTGTTAGCCTTTGGAATGCTTTAAAAGTCAAATTTGTTATTTTTTACAAGTTTTTTTTTTCAGATTGGCATTGCTGTAAGTGGCTTTTTTTCTTCAAAATCCTTATACTCTGTATTTACCTTGCGTTAATGATTTTCCACAAGAAGACTTCCTCGGAATCTTGGGAATATGTAATCAAAGGGCAAAAATTGCCCGAGTTCAACTTTCAGTATGTTATCGGAAATACGGTTGAAAATTTACATCCACTGAATATTTTTTCTTCTTTATTTCTTAAGAAAACCCATTGCGTTCATCACTGCATGAACTACATTAGGCATATCACCTGTACAGATTTCTTGATCAATGGCCGTTCCATCAATGAAACGTACAAAGACGTTTGCATCATTAACACAATAATTAATATTTTAACCCTACTTAAAATAATAATTTAAACAGATATAAATATAAACAATAAAATGTCTTTCTTTGTTTGTTATTACTGGAATGAACGGTGCTTCCGTTCATTCCAGTAATAACAAACAAAGAAAGCATTTTATTGTTTAAATAATGCACTTTCTTATCGGATAACTCGGTTTTGGTTATCGGAAACAAAGGTTGTCATAAATTAAGGAAAAACGCAAAGAAACGACAAAAATCCGTATGAAATCTAAATATTTTAACTGCATGACTGGCGCGAAATTCTAATTTTTGGCTATAATTTGTCTCTTTAAGAATATATAACTTAAAAAAATGAGTGTTTTTTGGCATTTCTCACTGAAATCTGCATGATCTTGACTGATCTGTTTGAAAATATGGTATGTTTTGAATTTCATCTCAAGGTACCGAGGTCGCCCGTGTGGCACTGTGGTTAGAGTGTCTGCTCTAGAGTCGCCAAGTAAGGAGTCGATCCTTACGTCGCGGGTTCGTATCCCAAAGTGGGACGTCGCAGTAGGTGCTAGCACAAAAAAGATCCCTCATTGCTCAATGGCCCTAGGTGCTGAGTATATGACAAATTTTGAAGCTCTCCGCCGGCAAGTGATGGCGTCTCCATATGACAGGAAAATTCTCAGGAGGGCGTTAAACAACATACAATCAAGTTGCTGAACGCATGGCGAAGGAACAGTTGCTTCCCATTTTGATCGACTTAGGTCAGTCGCCACTGAGTTTTAAACTCACAACCTTTCGAACACGAATACATTTATCAGTTTGGTATATACATGCAAAACAAGATGAATTTCCAAATAGGTAGTTAGACCAAAATATATGACATAAAATTCAAAATTTTGACTGTAAAAAAATTACAAAATCGTTAATACGGATCTCTAAAACATCGGAGGTTGTTTAAGGTACCAAGAAGGAATAAGAACCCCCTGATGAACGGTCACATCCCGCAGCGTGCTCAAATTCAAATGTGTAGATAGCGCTAATGCGTTTGAAACTGCCTGAAGCTGTCTCCAAGAGGTTATCTTGAATGGAAAACAAGAAAAATGGTGAAAATGAGTAGTTCTAAATGGTTGAACAGATGAGTAGTTCTATTACGAAGTCGGGGACGACATATTGCGATTGTACGCATGTTTTTGTTGTCCAGGCAGTTTCTCGGAGATGGCTGGGGCAATCTTTTTTGAAACTTTCCTCAAAGGAGGATCACTGGTTGTAGTTGTGCCATGTGGTCATTCAGTTTCAAAATGGCTACAGTTGCCATAGAAACCTGCAAAAAAGCGAAGAAATTTGTCCACGAGTGTTCTCTCTAGTCCCTTGGACATTCGTCATGAAACTTTACTGATTAAATAATTAGTATCTGTAATTGTCCGTGTTGCATTTAAAAATTGGAAATTATCAATAGTTTCCATGGAAACAGGGGAAAAGTGAAAATTCTTTTACTTTGATTTTTAAATCAAAATACTGAAAGTACTGAAAGGACTGATACGAGTTGATGGTTTTCCATGCTTAGCTAATAGGTGTTGTTTTAGTGATGAAACAAAATGAAAGTCTTGTCCAGTTCGGGGCGACATAAGCTATTGCTTGCAATAGCAGACTTTCTTGTTATTAATCTTATTTACATACATTTATATCAAAACAAACTTTTACGTTTGCTATTTTCAAGGTTTGGCAGATTATAATGGAATTTTCCAATCTATTTATGAAGCTAAAGGAAACTTTTTAACCTGAGTTTCCGATAACGTACACTCGTCAAAAACCGAAGTATCCGGCAACATCAATCGTGTTGACGATAACATGTTTTCAACTAACGAGACATTTTTAAAAACTGTTTACTAACCCTTAATTTGGATTTTTAATTTCAGATTGCTGATCTAAAGGTATCTGATTGTCCATAGAATAAATAGATCAGTTTGTTTGATAGAATAAACTAATTTTGAATTCTACAGAAGTAAAAACGTGATGACATAGTCCGAAGTTTGTGTAAAATATCATTTGAAAAGCTGTAGATCTTTTGAAAGAGAGTATTTGGTTTGTGCTTTCTGCTGCTGAAAGTATAATTAATTATCTGTCATAGATCACAAACTTTATTTGCTGAAATACAAATTTATCGTTGAAATATGAAATTTAAAATTACCCACATTTTCTAAACATTGCTTTTCTTGCACCGAGTGTCCGATAACAACCGAGTAGCCGATAACGCATTGAGCAGTGTGAGATTGATTTTTTTCCTTTCAATCCTTCTGCTGAAATTATATTTATTTTATCGCTTTGAACAGTTTTTTTAACTTGCATGATGCAACATTCCCAGCGTCGCACGAATGTCACAATACTTATAGAGCGTTTGCTTTGGAGTTGAGCCTTAGTTATGTTGTGGGTTCGAATCCCACGACGAGACGAGGAGAACAGTCCCTCGAATGAGACCTTAGATGCTGGTACGAAAGAAAGATCTAACACCGTAAGTGCCAAGTACAGATTTGCACCCTTCCACTGGCAAGTGGTGGCGTCTAAATATGGGTGAAAAATTATTGACTGAGACCAACAACGTTCCCATCATCAGCAACTTAAAATGAAACTGTTTTTACGCTATCGAATGAACAACATCCATGCAAGGTTCGTGTTAGGTACTAAATTATATCCCTAAGCCAATGAAAACATATTCAAGGTATACATTTACTCAGAAGACCAAAAATTCCACTGATAAGAACGAAAAACTGCCTATTGCACATTGTACAACTATACTTGTGTAATTTCAATTTCAAATAACTAGGTCAATGACCTACTTTTCGTGCTAGTGGCCCCTGAGTATTTCTCGGGAAATACCTCAATTTTTCACACTATGACCATTTTTTTCTATACACACAAAATATTAAAAGCGTTTAAACTCTTTAAATAATGAAATATTATAGCAATGGAATATCGTTGCTTCATATAAAGAAAGGATTGGAGTTTGGGCCATAAATGTGATGATTATTACAGTCCGAATTTCCTTTGTCATATTTATATTTTCCCCTATTTTTAATCGAATATTACAAAAAACTGTCTGATAAGATCTCTAAACTATTGGTAGCCCCAGATTACTTTTGTTGCCCTTATTCTCATGGTATTAATATTATAAGGGGTCAATCAATGATCAAATTATTGAGATATGTTGTCTCGAATGGTTTTTGTATATATTTTAGAATTTCTTTATTTCACAGCATTCAATTATTTAAAATAATTTATAAGCAAAATGATGTTTAAAAATACATGTAACTTTACTTTGTGATTAATGTGGCAAGAAATAAATTTTTTCAAAAATGGAGAATTAAAATTTTGTCCGAATTTCCTCTGCATTACCATACATTGACTTTTGTTCCTGTATGTTTTCTTTAAATAATAAAATGTTAAATTTTCAAATTGATTTTGATTTAAAACTTGCTTGTTTTATCCATTTAGAACAATTTTTGATTTAAAATAGTATACTTTATAAAATTTCATTTCTGTTTTCTGAAACCTGAGTAAACGTCATCCTTAAAGAACTTATCACACAGTACATTCTTGATAGTGTCCGAGTCTTATCTAAAGATTCGTTTATACGAGGACTGTTCAATAAATAATGTTCGCGGTGCTCGGAAAGAAACAAAGAACACTTTTCAATGATTTAGTCTTCATGAATTCACTTATCAATAAATATATGCTCGAAACATTTTTATCCAATTTCTGATTGTTTTAGAACACAATTTTTGAGTATGGCGCTTCGTATACTCGAATATGGCAGGTCCTATGATTTCCTGTACTTGTTTCTCCTTTCTGAAAGATGTTTTTTTCCAAGTTTGGAAAATGAAATAAGTGAAAGGGTGAAAGATCTGGCGAATATTGTTGGTGTGACAAAACATTGACGTTCTGTTTATCCCCCAAACTCTTTTACTCTTCAGGGCGTGTGGGTTTGGACGCTGTCATGAAGACATTAAATGTAGTGGATTCCCGATTCTAATTGGTCCTTCCTCTCATAAACTTTTCGTTTTTTGGCAGAAATTTTGCTTTCTAGACTCCTCCAGAAATTGAACTGCCTCCCCAAATAAGAATTTGAACAACAAGGCCAATAATATTTAAGAAAATGGCATATAAAACTGTCTTTGTGCTCTTACAATTCTTTGCTCTTCTCAGACCTTTGCTGTTTTTTTTTTTTGTTTTTTTGTTTTTAGCTCTACTGGTCAGAGACCAGAAGAGCTTATGCGATAGTAATGCGTCCGGCGTCCGTCCGTCTGTCTGTCTGTCTGTCTGTCTGTCCGTCTGTCTGTCCGTCTGTCTGTAAACAATTTTTCAAAACGCTACTCCTCCTACAGTTTTGGTCTGATTTCAATATAACTTGGCATACAAGTAGACTACACTAAAATACATAGAATAGTGCATCGGTTTTTAATTTCGATGAACGGTGTTGCCATGGTTACTAAAAATAGAATTTTCTATGAAATTCCTTTAAAATGCTACTCCTTCTACAGTTTTGGTCTGATTTCAATATAACTTGGCACACAAGTAGACTACAGTAAGATACATAGAATAGTGCATCGGTTTTTAATTTCAATGAACGGTGTTGCCATGGTTACTAAAAATAGAATTTTCTCTGAAATTCCTTTAAAATGCTACTCCTTCTACAGTTTTGGTCTGATTTCAATATAACTTGGCACACAAGTAGACTACACTAAGATACATAGAATAGTGCATCGGTTTTTAATTTCGTTGAACGGTGTTGCCATTGTTACTAAAAATAGAATTTTCTGTGAAATTCCTTTGAAACACTACTCCTTCTACAGTTTTTGTCTGATTTCAATATAACTTGGCACACAAGTAGACTACACTAAGATACATAGAATAGTGCATCGGTTTTTGATTTCAATGAATGGTGTTGCCATGGTTACTAAAAATAGAATTTTCTGTGAAATTCCTTTAAAACGCTACTCCTCCTACAGTTTTGGTCTGATTTCAATATAACTTGGCACACAAGTAGACTACACTAAGATACATAGAATAGTGCATCGGTTTTTGATTTCAATGAACGGTGTTGCCATGGTTATGAAAAATAGAATTTTCTGTGAAATTCCTTTAAAACGCTACTCCTCCTACAGTTTTGGTCTGATTTCAATATAACTTGGCACACAAGTAGACTACACTAAGATACATAGAATAGTGCATCGGTTTTTGATTTCAATGAACAGTGTTGCCATGGTTACTAAAAATAGAATTTTCTGTGAAATTCCTTTAAAATGCTAAGTACAAACCAGTAGAGCTACAGTCTCGACAGAGACTTCTGGTTTTTTTTGTCAGTGCATCTTATTGTTAAGGAGGTTAGAGAGTCAACAAGTTATTTTTTTTATTAACTACCTGATATAACTTAAATGCTGGGATATGATATCTTAAGCTGTCAACTATCATCTGGCAAAGAAAAATTTCATAAATTTCAGTTTTAAAATTTGATACTAGAAATTTTATTATATCTTTATATGGAGCTTTTCTTCTAAAGGAGATCAAAATAGTCTAAAAATGGCCACAAACACCCAGCCCCTTTAATTGGTTTTGAGGGTTTAAAGCAATGGATTCAAAGAAGATGGGCGCATTTGGCGTATGATCTGCAGGAATCATTTCTACGAAACATTTATGGTTTAAATGTCCATGATTTGGTTGGCTGACCGTAGCTGGTCAGATTTTACAAACACAGCCATAGGATTTTTCTTTCATTAAGTTTGGAATACCATGTCAGATTGTAATATTTATACCCGTTATTCTTAGGAAATACAATAACAAAGGAATGCTTCACACACAAAAAAAATTATTAAAACACCTATTAGATAAAAGACATACGATAAGTGTACATGTACATCAAAGTGTAAGTAGAATAGATTGAAATTGATTTCGCTCTTGGTGCAACTGAACCAAAATTTATCTAATTCAAAATTTGAATAAATCAGTACATAAATTGTAACTGAAAAAAGAATTGATTGTTTGCATTAAAAAAAAAATAACGCCCCATGCGAGGCTCGAACCAAAAACTTTATATTTCTGGTGCACTGACCAGTTAGCCCATCATACTGAGCTATCACGACTACACATACTGCCTTTGTTATAAAAGGACAAAGAAGCACAACATTTACACAATTGGATTTTTTGGAAAAAGTTCATTTTTTATGGTATCTGGGTCTTCTCTCCATTTTTTACAAATGCATGTTCGTTTCTTTTAATTCAAATACACACAAATAACGTTTCAAAATCATGGAGAGAAGACCCAGAGATAGAAAATTTTTAGAAAAACGTGTTTAAAAATGTAAAATTTTGTACTAAATGTCTGATCTAGCCGATTTTGAAGTTATTTTTAAGCAAATCAAATCTCTCTATCGGGAAAATATTTTCCTTTCCCAATTCACAGGAACCCGATAAATAAAATAAATGTTAAAATTTTATATGACATGTCGATAAAATTTTCACTTTTCAAGTACGCCCAGATTCCTGCCGAATGCCAATCAAAAGCGCCCTCGTTCTTTCATTATCTGTTTAAATTTCAGACAACTTAGGTGGAACACTACAATTTCTGATTTTTAAAAATAATTGTTAAGATACTCTTACACGTTGTCGTTTTCTCTCATTTTTCAAAACATAGGGTGTCCTTACCAAAATACTCACCTTCTGGCAACATCTTCTGGCATTATTGCCGCAATATTGTAGCAACATTCTAACAATATATTGCAGCAATATTGCGGTAATATCGTTTTTCGTATGTAAATAAGATTTGCTGCAGTATTGCCAGAAAAGTGTTGTGGCATTATTTTAGCAATATTGCAGCAATATTGCTGTAATATCGTTTTTCGTATGTAAATTAGCAGTATTAACTGCAATATTACCAGAAAGGTGTTGCGGCAATGTTGCTGCAAAGCAATTGCAGTACATGTATTATTTCTGATTGTGCTGCAGCAATAATGGGGCAATACTACAGTACTACCTATATAAATTGTATAAAGGAATAATGATATATCAATCTAACAATTAACAAACTGTGCTGAGGAGCATAAAAATCAATAGTAAGTCACAGGGTCAGTAAGAAATATTGCTATTCTGATGCTATTCTTTGAACAGATAGAAAAATTATGCTGATCACCATAAAAAAAGCATGATGTGTTTGTGAAACACTATGCGCCAGGCTGCAACAAAGTTCGTAAAAGCTATTTTTGACATATAGGTCACAGTCAAAGTCATAAGGTCATTGATCTTGGTGTCATTTGAAAGAACTTAATTAGTGAAGTACGCATACTAAAAATGAAGTCTCTATCTCTTATGGTTCAAAAAATATGGCGGAGGTTCAAAAAGGCTTTTTTCAGCATATAGGTCACAGTAAAGGTCACAAGGCCATTGACCTTGGTGTCATTTGAAAGAGTATAATTAGTGGAGAAGGCATACCAAATATGAGGTCTCTATCTTTCATGGTTCAAAAGTTATGTCGAAGGTTTTAAAGTCTATTTTAAGCATATGGATTACAGCCAAGATCACAAGGTCATTGATCTTGGTGTCATTTGAAAGAACTTAATTAGTGGAGTATGCATACCAAATATGACGTCTCTATCTCTCATTGGTTCAAAATTAGTTATGACTAAGGTTAAAGTTTATAAACAAACAGACAGACAAGACAAAAACAATATGTGCCCCCGATCTATCAATCCGGGCGCATAAAAATGTGTATAGAAACAATATTAATATGATACTGTGAAAATGTCCAGCAACTCTGCATTAATTTTCAAATAACCTTAATTAGCTGCCCATCACATATTCCCAAATGCCAATCAGTATAATATATAATAAAGCTTGTTTGTAATTTCCGACATATATAAATTCAATTTTTCTTTCAGGTATTCAAATGTATACAATTAGTTAATTATATACATATTCATGCATTTAAATTTTAATTGATAACATCCCAACATTCATCTTTTCCTGCAACACCAGGATATATTGACATGCCGCATACTAGTCTAGTGTACATGTATCACAAAGCACTAGTTGAAATACCCCGGTACATATAAATTTTCCTATTTTATCTCCATAAAATCATTCATCTCAAAAAGAATATGATTTTGACTTACCAAGTCTGATATATATATACGTATACCTTGAAAACAGAGTAGACATTCCTATATAATTCTTTCAAAAGTCCATTCCATGGAAACTGCTTTTCTGGCCGTTCCACATTATTCAGTCTTATTACTAATCTTGTCTAATCCTATTTTACACTACATGCATTTACAACTCCAATTTACTTCATGCAAGTCAATAATGAAACAAAACATGCTTCCTTTTGAATTCCCTCCAACTTTATTTAAAAAGAGGAAGTAAATGACTGAGCTGATGATGCTCAACAAATGCCTAATGGGTAATTTTTTTTATCCTAGATGTTGCCAGAAAGTTTTTCTTTCTGGCAGTATTGTCAGAATGTTACCAGAAGTTGTTGCAGCTAGCGGTGATATTTCACTAACCCTAAATGCTTCTTTCTGGTGACAAAAATGTGTTGCTGCAATGTTGCCGCAATATAAGGATGCACATTGATTACGAAACTTTTTTACTGTCAAAAGTTTCTTTAAAACAATGTGAACTACCCACAAAATGATGCCTATCAAATTTGCTATGTGTTTTAAAGTCAATCAAGTTTTTTTTTGTTGAATTTTGGCAGAAGAAAATTGGTTGTTGCAAGTCCTTGTCTCCAAGGAGGGTACCCATTTTTGATGCCCATTATATCATGTTTATTGATTGAAATCCACCTGCTTATGTGTCTATAAAACAGACAATGGTTGTTGTAAATTTCACATATTTCAGTGAATATTTCTTTTGGACTCTTAACAAGTTTTACAGCAGCTTTAATGAAGCCTTTAATTTCACTCTACTTTACTGATTCTCTGCCATTCAATTTCAATGCAGTGTCTCGAATAGCTATTGCTTTCCAGCTTCTCACAATGAAACTGTATGACGAAAAGTGGTCACATAAACTGTTATCAATTCATTAAAGATTCAATCATGAGAGAATGTCACGCTTAATGCCATATGATTTCTATGTTGTATGTCATAGAGTTCAGGACATCATTTATTGATCTGTCCTCGTATATGTAGATGAAAAGAATGTGACGTACCGGCTAGGGAGGGGAAAACAGAGGAGATATGGATAAAAATTCAAAGAAAAATGTTTTTACCTCCAGCTCGTAATTTCAACTTTAAACATGACACTTCATTTGAGAAGATACCTTACCGTTTAAGGAACTCAGATGATGTACAAGCTGTTAAAGATTTAGAGCATTGCATTACTATGCAATAAGATGAGGGAATACAATGATATATTAACAAGATTATGGAGTTTATACCTAAATTTTCCTCCTTTATAGTGACACTGATTTTAGGAAGTCTGAGAATGTTTTTCTCAAGAGTCTTTGTTTCAATGAATCAGCAAATAAAAAAAACAAATAAAGAATCTTCCCTCTTTGCCGGGAAATATGCAGAATGCCTTTGCATATCTCATGAAGAAAAAGTTGTGAGACGTAGAGGAAATGCGAAATATAACCAACGATTCTTGTTTGAAGGATTCTTATAATTCATACAGAAGAAATCATTTTGGCTTGCACTATGTTTTACAGAAGGTCATTACACAATACATTTGGACTCTGAGATCTGGAAGAACAGAAAATCATTTTGAAGAATATTATACGGAGAAAACAATCATGCCCAGCTTCCTTTGATTAAGAGGAGACCTTGACGCATGGTGCAGAAAACAAGGAACATGCCATAGCTACTTTAAGTCATGTATGATGTATTTTTTTTTTTTAAGTTCAGATAACGAAAATTGAAAACATCTTTCTATTCGTTTTAATACTTTATTATAAAGCCATGACTTTCCTGTAAATAACACACTTTAAATCAGTCGTGTTTCAAGGTATTAAAACTTAAAAACAATACCTTATTACTTATTACTTGCCCAAAGTGGTTTATGTCTCCTAATCGATTCGGTACTAAAGAAAATACTCCAATATACAACCAATTTCTAAAACGAGGAAAGCTATTGACAAACAAGTTGATGTAACAGGGATATCAACAGTCTCGTTTAAAAGTCATCATTTGAAAAGATCTATTGTCGATACAATGACCCTGTTTGCAAATACAGTCTGCTGACTGTCGATTTTTTATACAAATTATAGCACACACTAATTTTTTGTTTGCTCGAATATGACAAGGAGCAAACGGCGGGTGTGACAAGTCGAAAGGGATGCTTAAGCCAAAATAACAGTATTTTTAATGGACTCTTGAGCTTGAAAACTTATATCGTTATCTCTATTTTTCATAATATATCTGTAACATCTGCCTTTGAAGAGTCGATTTTTGAATAGGACAAAAGAAAAACAAAACTGTGACCAAAGAAAGAGCAGGGATCTCAGTATTAAAAAATAATTTAAGATTCTGACTTGAAGATGTTTAACAACTTTCAAAGAAGCTCTGATTTCTATGTTTTACGGAGAGATGAACATATAAAATTTCCGATACCTTTTGCGCGTGAAGATTGAGATCTCCCTTTTAAATTTAAAAATAAAAGTATCACAATTAAATGTAGGTGTACCGTGTAGGCGTTTCTATCGAGAATGAAGAGGAGTGTTGAGATACTTTTGTAATATTTGTCACATATCCAACAGAGAAATTCAGGTTCTTAAAAGAGTCTCTGCTGTGATCTTCACCTCTCCATGCACTTACGTTTAAGAAATAAAACAGTTATTTATCACTTTATTGAAGTAAAATAGTCGTAAACATGTGAATATGTGTCGTTTTGGGAAATTTCACCCTATGAAACTAGAGGTCTGTGAGCGCTGAATTCATTCGATGATAACGCTGCCTCCCATACGATTATTATGGCAAAGTCTATTTTTTGCTCTGGGAGACCAAAAATATGTGTCGGATCAAAAAGTAAAAAAATGGCATTATGTAATGAAGAATCTGTGAAAGTATCTTTAAATTTTATTAAGTGGTATAGGAGGAGTTGTGGATAAGAGATGGGTACCCTTTAGTATAATAGAAAGGATGACAATGTCCATGTTTTGCTATTGGAAAACCAAAATATGGCCATCGATCATAAGGTAAAAAAGAAGTTCCCTATGGTTCTATGGAACAAAGATTCTGTGAAAGTCGTAGTACATTTCATTCAGTGGTATAAGAAAAGTTTCGAATTAGAGATGGGTACCTCAAAGCATAAAAGATGAACGGACGGACGTAAAGACGGACGGACATCCCGATCACTATATAGTATACCCCCCCCCACTTTTCAAGCGGGGAGCAAAATTATCAGTGAGCTATAATATGTGCCATCATAGCTGAAAATACATGTAAAATTGTAATACCCACCAACTCACTCCGGTTGAAAATTAGGGCACGTATATATTGTTAAAGTTTCTTGACAAATAAGATTCGAATGATTTACATGAAATTATTATTCGATCCTTAAAAACTCTAAAATCTTTTAATTTGACGTTTTTACACTTAATATAATCATTCCCCACGAAAATTAAAACCTAAGCTTTTTCTTGTATCATAAACAACTGCTTCTTCTATAAACCAGAAGTCTCTGTCGAGACTGTAGCTCTACTGGTTTGTAGTTTAAACAAAGAAAAGTGGCCGTTGGGTCTTGAAACTTCTTAACAGCAATAAACAAAATAATGATCATGTATCTCAGTGTACAATACTTGCATGCCACATTATACATGTACTATAATCAGACTTAAACTGTATTCGGAATTGCATTATTTAAGTATTTCAAAGAAATTTCATATTTTTAGTAACCATGGCAACATCGTTCATCGAAATCAAATACCGATATACAGATTTATGTATCTTAATGTAGTCTACTTGTGTGCCAAGTTATATTGAAATCAGACTAAAACTATAGGAGGCGTAGCATTTTGAATGTTTTTAATGGAAATTTCTATTTTTAGTAACCACAGCAACACCGTTCATTGAAATAAAAAACCGATATATAGAATTATGCATCTTAGTGTAGTTTACTTGTGTGCCAAGTTATAAGGAAATCAGACCAAAACTATAGGAGGAGTATCATTTTGAAACAATTTCACAGAAATTTCTATTTTTAGTAACCACGGCAACATCGTTTATCTAAATCAAAAACTGATATAAAGAATTATGGTTTTTTATTGTAGTCTACCTGTGTGCCAAGTTATATTGATATCAGACCAAAACTGTGGGAGGCGTAGAATTTTGAATGCTTTTTACGGAAATTTCTATTTTTAGTAACCACGGCAACATCGTTTATCTAAATCAAAAACTGTTATACAGAATTTTGTATCTTAGTGTAGTCTACTTGTGTGTTAAGTTATATTGAAATCAGACCAGAACTGTAGGAGGAGTAGCATTTTAAAAGTATTTCACAGAAATTTCTATTTTTAGTAACCATGGCAACACCATTGATCGAAATAAAAATCCGATATACAGAATTATGTATCTTAGTGTAGTCTACTTGTTTGCCAAGTTATATTGAAATCAGACCAAAACTGTAGGAGGAGTAGCATTTTGAAAAATTGTTTACAGACAGACAGACAGACGGACGGACGCCGGACGCATTACTATCGCATAAGCTCTTCTGGTCTCTGACCAGTAGAGCTAAAAATGAACGCTGAAAATGTTCACATTTTGTAACTGGACGCCAGCAAAGTTACATCGTTAAAAGTCATTCTGATCGTACACACAATTACTCTGAAGCCGATACATGTAGTAAAAAGATTCTGGAGTTCCTTACTGTCAAAATTTATGTAGTCTTCGAAGACCAAGTTTTGCAAAAAATTGTATGATTCAAATGGACACTAAAATTGCTACTTTACTTGCTGAAGGTTTTATAATCAGGTGAAGTAGAAATTATACCGACGACGTTTTGTCAATTGACAAGTTATTTTATTTATTTATTGGTTTAAATTTCTATCCAGGAAAATTATAACAAACTCCATCAAAGTGTGTATGTCGAAATTCAAACACTGTCATCCAAATAAACAGAAACTTCATGAATATTCATACTGGCCAAAGACCTTTCAAAAATTTCCATATGTGACACTGTTTTGATGATTTGAAATCTGTCCTTTTCTGATGTGATATCGACTATTCACACCTCAATATATTTGGCCCTCATGGTTAGGCATAGAGCCTTTGAGGATTGATATGCTTAATTTTTTCTTTCCCCCCACGAGAATTAAAAGATTCATATTCTCTTTTGCATATTTCGAATTCACCCTAATGATAAAGAGAAATACACTTGAACGACAGAATTTTCTCCATATAGAATATAGGCAAAGAAATTTGTCATGTAAAAAGAAATGAATGCTAAAAAGTCTCTCCTTAATACTTCAACTGTAAATTGCAGGACATCTGCTACATCTGAAATACGTTCACGATTGGTCGCACAGTGTATTTATCCAAAAATAAAATACGTTTGCAAGTTTCGTCTTTTTTAAGCTTAATATAAACAATGAACATTGAAGGGATTACATGATCAATGATCTCAGTATCAATTTTCCTTTGCAAAAAGAGTGAAATCAAGAAGTGGGCTCGTCATTGTTTTATATTTACATTTCCATATGATTTTCCTTAAGATTCTTTGCAAATAGGAGCAGTGTTCATTTTCTCATGAACTACATATACTATGGATGCGCATGAATATCTCCATTGTCACGTCACTTGACGTAAAACTATAGTGGAAGCTGTTATGCTTTCAGAATGACAGTTGAATGGCGTAAATGTGTGGCTACTCATCAGAAAAATAATGTAAATATAAGAAATGGATTTAATTTTTGAAGATTCATGAAGTATATGAACTACAACGCTTCAAGCCGGCATATTTATCATGAAGCGCTAACGCGCATCATGAAATATGCCGACGTGAAGCGTCGTAGTTCATAACCTCATGAATCTTCAAAAATTAAAATTTAATTCATTTCTTAAATGTATCAAGATAGTTATAGATAAGTTTAAACTTTCGATTTAAACTTTTAATGTAACATATGACTCTTAACAAATTATCCATTCAAATAGTTTAAGTCAACTCTGGGATGTTGACCACTGAACGACTTTTATTCGAAAGTACATGTATAAATTATCAATAGACAATAGTTACGTCCATTCATATGTCGGTACGATTTATCCAATGAACTTGGGATAAAAGATACCACAGAGTCTGACACATTCCTATCATATTTGGATATTTTACTTGAAAAAGACGTTAATGGTAACCTAACAATCAATCTCTATGATAAACGAGATGACTCTCCCATTGCCAACTTCTACTTAAATACAACTGTATATATACATGATTATAGAAATATATCCTTATCACCTACATTTGGGGTCTCGCAGTTGATAATTGGATACACAAAAGCATCTACTGTGTATTAATGATTTCTAAAACCCGGCAAGCTATTGCCAAACAAGTAGATAAAACAAAAGAATGAACAATCTCGTTTGAAATCATCATTCCGTAAGCTTTTTGGTCGATACAATGATCTTGTATGATACAACCTATGATTGAGTCAAATGTTGACAGGTATTCCATACTTTTTAAATAAGCTAATAATTTATTTACACAATCATACCTCCCTTTCTAAGGCAAAATTCTTCAAAATCGTTTGACAGATTTAAATGTTTTAAATATTCCAAACAATAAAATAAAATTCAAATTACAGCTACACGGGATTCTCAAAATTCATCAAAAAAATCAGTAAACAAATATACATCGTGGTTCCAGTAAATGTTCTTTCAAACTTGCTTCCTCACTCCTCACTAAAATAGCAATCAAGGAGGGACGTCGGGGGTATTGCACAACAATATACAGTTAACATTTGGGGGTGTTTTCTATTTTCCGTCTTTGTACAAAAATTAGCTGCTGTACAATTCTCTCGTTAAACATTCTGATTGTATACACAAGTACTCTGAAGTAAATATTAGCTTGAGGTTTTGATTGACAATAAATATGTAGTTTTCGAAGATGGGTCTTCCAATTTTTCGTCGAAAATCAAAGAGTACCAGTTGTGCCCCGTTAATAGCAAACCTTTTTTTATTTTATGAAGCGGATCTTTTTCACGAGATCTGATGAATAGAGATACAGAGATTTCAATGATATACCCTAACTTTCAACAGTGCAAATATGAGCCATATAGAATTCTTATTTTTATAAATAAAGTCGCCGCTAACTCTATCAAGCCATCATATTTTCTCTCTACAATAACATATCTTCAATTTTCATAAGAAGGAAATTATGTTTTCTTCTGAATAGATCTTAATAAGACCAAAATTATAAAGTTGTTAATTTTGAAGTACAGTGTGAAAACATGCCGTCGTAAGGTTTTATACTAAACGAATTACAAAATGAAGGATAAGGAGATAGCGAACAGTATTCAATATCAAAGCCCATAAAACAGTACAAAATAGGTGCAGAGCAAACACGGACCTACAAAACATCAGAGGTGGGATCAAGTGCCATGGAGGAGTGAACATCCCCTGCCGACCGGTTACTTCAGCCTTGTGCTTCTTGTCAGGATCGGGAGATAACGGAAAATCCGTCGTCAATTCATTGTATAAATAATGGACTATCAATTAGTATGAAAAAAGTCAGTCAGCATTTGACTCAATGATAAATTGTACTTGCTGACAAGGTCATTGTATCAACCGTAGAACTTGCAAATTGATGACTTTAAACGAGAATTCTGATATTCTTGTTTCATCAACTTGTTTGTCAATAATTTACCTCGTTTTAGAAATTGTTCATAGTTAGAACATGCTCTTGTGTATGGAATCAGCTGAGAGATATGAACTCCGTATGCAGGCGATGAAGGTATATTGCTGCCTAAGTAAGGGATGTTGACGATAGAAAAGTTAAAGTCATCACGTTTATCATAGAGCTTGGTGGTTAGATTTTTTTCAAAAAAAATACCCAAGTATGAAACAAATGTGTCAGACTCTGTGGTATCTTTTATCTCAAGCTCACCAGGATATATCGTATCGACACAGGAATGGAAATTACCATTGCTAATTGACAAAATGTCGTCGATATACATGTAAATCTAAATGTCGAGCTGAAGGCCACAGCAAGTGTTTTCTTCTTTTCAAGCATAAGATTTTGCACAAATTTTGTTTCATGTGAATACTAGAAAAGGTCTGCTAATAGCGCGGCGCAATTGGTACCCATGGGAATTCCAATTGATTGTTGGAAGACCAGGTCTCCAAAAATCACATAGATATTGTCAATCAGAAACTCAAGCATCTCTTTGATGTCAACTTCAGAGTACTTGTGTGTGCAATAAGAATGTGTTTTACAAAATAATCTTGCAAATGACCAATGACCAGGTAAGTAAATTTACGAGTTCCATTTTTATTGAAAAAGCAGTTCTCAATGATATCAAAAGGCCTAGACTTTAATTTATCGTGGGGAATGGTTGTGTATAAAGTTGAGAAGTCGTAAGTTTTTAAATTCTTGATTTTGGTAAAATCTTGTGATTTCAAGTTGTCCAAAAGTTCTTTGGAATTTTTGAGTATCCACATCTAATTCACACCACTTCTTACATATATTGTTGCACAATAAACTTGAAGAGTTTTCTTCATACTGTTAATATCTTAGTGAGGAGTAAAGAAAGAGGCTTGGTTGAACATTTACTGGAAACCGCATAGTATCTTTGTTTGTAAGGATTATTGTGAACTTTCAGAATCCAAGATACGTATACATGTATATGTAGTTCAAATTCATTTTGGTTCTTCGGGATATTAAAAATATTCAAAACTGACATACGATTTTGAAGAGTTTCTTCCTTAAAAAGGGAACTATGAGTATAAGTTGAATTACCACTTGTAGAATTAAAATAAGTTCTTCTAAAATACAATTTATTTTATAAGTCTTACAAAAGAAGATAATGCTGTTACCTGCTTTGTCAACAAATTTTAAACACCTTTTGTCTTTCCTAGCATAAGATGTATGAATTTAAAATGTTTTGTAGCTGTCAGAACAAAACTGATAAATTGGAACAAATGATGTGTTACTCTCTTTTGTAAAAGATAATATAAAAACAATATGGACTTATTATTGAAGTTTACCAAAAAATCATATGTTTCAAATAATATATAATTAATATTTGTTACTCTGTTATTTTCGTTACACTACCTATCTTAACAGGGGATTGTGAATGGGTCTGCATTATGATAAATAAATTATAAGATTTTTAAGAAAAAATAAGTTAATGGTCCCTCGGTGAGGTTCTGGTGTAAAGACAGGCTCTAACGATATCTTAATGACATTTGTTTTGACAATCTTTCTCAGCCTTTATTGTATTTTAAAAAGTACATGATTAAAATAAAAAGAAGAAATGTATACTTCCTGGCAAGTAAATAACTCTACTTGATGATGTTATTTCTGAGTACATAACTATTTTGTTGATCCCTGATCGCGTAAGTTCTGTTGTATTAAGGCAATATATCCTCATCTCTTATTTTAATTTGATTTATTCCATCCTTCAATGGCTCTTTTACAGTGTTCTTTTATACTCAGGTGACCAGTAGAGCCCATGGGCCTCTGGTAAGATAGTGCTTTTAAGCAATTAAAGGGAATGATAACACTTTTGTGCTATCGTGTCACTTCATCAAGTAAGAATTTTATAAACGTGATTACTTTGAAATCGTCTAGGAGAATCGTGGATTTTTCCAAATACCTATCCTCAGCAGTTTCTAATTCTCATAAGACATTGTCATCAAATGATCACGAATACAAATAGCTGCAGATTTGTAGCGTTATGGTTTTATATAATGTGTCTTTGACCATAACGCTACAGATCCCGTAATGCAAAAAGGTGCAATTTACGGCGCAATATTTTTTGCGCACTTTTGGAAAGAATTTCTGCACTTTCTAGCATAGGTAAACCAACTACCTTTCACTCTATAATTCTAGACACATTCTGTAGCCAAAATGTATATTTTAACCACCTCCCAACCATTTTTAGTTTTCTCTACAGGCAATAAACTCGCTTGAAGTTGATTTTCAGCAATCTTACAATTAATTTTAATCAAGCCAGTTAATTATTACTTGTAGAGACGACTAAAAAGGGTTGGGAGATGGATAAAATACACAAATTAGTTAAATAATGTGCCTGGAATTAGCGAGTGAAAGGTAGTTAATTGACCGATGCTGGAAAGTGAAGGAATTCTCCCCAAAAGTGCGCAAAAAATATTGCGCTGTAAATTGCACCTTTTTACATTACGTGTATTTTACACTTTATATAAAACAATAACGCTACAGATCTGCAGCTAGAGTACAAATAAAGAATATTATTGTTTTTATATATTTCTCATTCTGAGCACCACCTTTATTCTTAGAAAGCAAAAGAAAAAAAAGCACGAATCACTATTTAAAAAATCGTTGCACACCCGCCTGAACATACCGTAAACCAACTATTATTCGCGTCATCTTTTATTCGCGATTCGTCAGTTTGAAATCAATCCGCGACAACAAATTTTCGCGACCGGGGAAACATTTTCTTCAAATACTTTTTAAAATTATTGGTTCGCGACGATGAATATTCGCGAAAGAAAGTAGGTCGCGGAACTCGCGATTATTTGGTTTACAGTACTAAGAAAGGATCATTGTTTCAAAATGCTTTTGCAAGATATATTAAAGTAGTCAAATTCATTAATTAAAGATTTAAGTTCTTTGTAAGATTTAAAGAGGTCCGAGACTAAATTTTTACGCAAATTATTTTTCTTGACCTTTCTTTCTAAAATTCTGCATCATATTTTAGTTCTTACATTAAATTTAGATTCCACAATGCAACGTTAACTATATTCATTTAAAAAAAAAAACAAAACAAAAAAAACATACAGTTTAATTCCATATAAAAGAAATTAAGAGAAGAACTATGTTTTATTGCGAAAAGTTTTTTAATAATGACATTTCAATTTTTCTCCTTCGAAATGTTAATAGTACTGTTTTTTTTATTACTATTTATCCATGCAGGTGCCACACAGAATTATTTTGTGCAGTGAAATACTTTATAGTGGTCCTGATATATTAATCAAACTAAAATTTATGAATTCCATCCTTGTATTGTTATAAATAAAGTCAATATATACCGAAAGTTCGAGTTAAACTAAATTTAACTTAAATCAAAATTTTTTTGTAATATCTTTACAAAATTAACATAGAAACCCACTTTTGATTTTTTTTTTTGAGTAGATAATTGTTGCAAAAAGGTACATTACATATACCCTAGCTCCAAAAGAAGCATATTAACCACCATTTTGTTTTGATTTTTAATTAAACTAAGTATGGAAATATTAAAACATCCTTAAGGATATAGGGACGACTCACTTATCATTATAAGATCCTAATACATCATTACATTTCTAGTAAAAGGAAATTAGATGTATTTTTAGATTTAAAAAAAATGATATACGTATGTGTTAAACGGATTTCCAAGTTTGTATTTTGTAGAATATATTTCAGACATTCGAGAACAATGCCACTGATGTAAAAGACAGCATGAATCGGTGTTCAAGGTGTGTAAGGTGTTATAACACCAGATCTCTCCCTGCTGATCGACCTAATTCTTTATCTTATTAATAATATTTAGCGAAAACTTATAAAATGTGTGTAATGTTTAAATGATGCATATAAAAATAATAATTCAAATTTTACGTATTTCTTGGGAGTAAAATGCACTAATTCACATGTAGTACACATGACCTGGTTCAATTGACCTTTAACGGTAGAAGCAGCTGGTCTAACACATTCAATTCATTGCTAAAATTGGAAAAAAAACTAATTTCTCTCACAAAAATGTGTACTCTTTCTTCTTAGATTTGTACATGGTTTCAATTAATTGTACCTATCTCCTATGGCATGATTCTTTTGATACTTGTGCCATCTTTAAAAAATGTTTGTTTGCCCTAGCTCTTTCCAACGACTTGAATATTCATGCATTTTCTATAGTTTATTGAGTTTTCATTAAAGTCAATTACATTTTTTGTGTCCTCTGAATTAAAAAAAGCCTAATTTCCTGAACGAGTTTAACCAAAATATTTCCTGGATTGGGATCAAATTAAATATAATATTTGCATAAAAATACATG
Source organism: Saccostrea cuccullata (assembly GCF_032062105.1). NCBI lineage: Eukaryota > Metazoa > Mollusca > Bivalvia > Ostreida > Ostreidae > Saccostrea > Saccostrea cuccullata. The sequence continues at coordinate 3,930 of NW_026926762.1, read as the reverse complement.
TAGTTTAGACAAATTAAAATTTAGTTGACTCATCATTAGAAACAATAACATTTCTTTATGTTAAAATTTATGACCAACTTTTCATTCATCAACTTTCCTTATTTATGTATTATGTATTACCTGTAGAATGAAATTTATATCTCTCAGTTTAGGGGATTTAAGAACACTAATTACTATAAAAATGAAAGACTTCTCAAAGCTGTTTACTATGCAATCTACCAAAAAATTAAATTAAACTAGAGGTACTGTGAGCAGTGAGCACACTAAATGGCACAGGCCCCTTGCCTCCCATTTGATTGTAATGACAAAGTCCGTGTTTTGCTCTAGGATACCAGAAATGAGTGTCAGATAAAAAAGAAAAATAGGAGGTGCATAATGGTATAATGTAAAGAATCTGTGAATGCATCATTAAATTTTATTCATTCAGAGGTATAGGAGGAGTTGCAGATAGGTGATGGGTACCCTTCAATATTTTAGAAAGAATGGCAGCGTCCATATTTTGCCTTGGGAAACCAAAAATATTTGTGGCATCATAAAGTAAAATAGGAGGTCACAGTGTCAATATATTACAAAGATTTTGTGAAAGTCTCATTTTTCACTCAGTGTTATACTCATAGGCGTCGTAACCGGGGGGGGGGGGGGGCTAGTTTAGCGTCCCCACTTTTTTTTGCAAAGGTAGACATTATATAGACATTGAAAATTGGCGTTTACCTTTTTTGTTGATATAGCCCTAAAACATGATATTCATTCATAGCATTATATAGTTATATTCTCTGATTCTTATATCGAGTTGTGGATGCATAAGATAAACTGATATGCAGAATTTTTTTCGTCTGGTCATAAGCTTCATACAAGAGTGTTTTATTAAATTCAGTTGGAAGGGGTATGGTGGACATTAATTTGTTCAGTATCGCTCTGTCCTGTTTTAATGTTTAAGGACTTTATTTCTCTTCCAATGACATTCAGTAATTTGACTGGTCAGACATCATTACGACGTGCCGAGTACTTACAATTTGTATGAATGAGCAAGTCCCTAAATATTCGTATATAAGCAAGACCCTAAATATTCAAATCAGATTTGTTATGGTAAATCAAAATTGATTAATTTTTGAACATATCTTAAATTATTATATATTTTTAAAAAATGATATTTTTTAAAATTAAATCATTTGGTATCATATTTGTTTCATAAATTTACCCTTATTATAATTAGATAAAAATCACACTACAAGAATGCATTTACAATGTAATGATTAGTTAAATGGACTACATGATATCAATGTGTCCAAATTATATCCTACGATTTTGTTCATTATTATAAATTAAAACTTCCCTTCATATTTTTTAAAAATGATTTTTTATTGCATAATTTGTTCATGAAAATTGTTATTAACAGAAATTTGCAGAAGAAACAACTAATGTATAAAAAGCGTAATTCGCTTATAAATGAGTTATTTTGAGCCCTGCTTTTTTTAATGCCACCTAGCGAAAAGCACATATAAATAAAAACAACCTCGAATGTACTACGTAGACGTCATGGCAACCCCCCTTTTCACAAACTTTGAAATTTTTTATAGAAGATCTCTTATCTATGGTGTAAGGATTTTAATTTTATGGAATGTAATGCTACTACTTAAAACATATTATGGAAGAGACTTCTAACTCCGTCTATCCTACATGTATTTACGAATAAACAGGAAATGTATAAATTTTTAACATCCAGTGATGTTTTTACATTCGAGGTTGTTTTTTCGAGCTGCATTATATACTTGCAGAGGAAGGAGAATGTACCAAGATACGTTAGAATGAAAAAAAAAAAATAAAATAGGAGAGAAAATCATTAGCACTTAAAATATTTTTCAGGAAAGAAACTATAAAGCTGGATATTGAATTAATGCATTAACTCACATCATTTTCTGCAAATCAGCACTTTTCCCACAGTTGCAATGGCTGTGGTGTTTATACATTCTTGACACTTAATTCTTTATATTTTAATTGATGTCACTTTGTGTTTTATTGACGATTTACATTAAAAAAAAAAAATTTAAGTTTGTTCTTCCGATAATAATTATGTATTAGTAAGAAACTAGAAATATTTCGATGGAATATGGAGATAACAAATAGAATTAATCTCAAAGTTCATTTTAAACAATGCAAATTGACGCAAAGACGAAATGAAAATCTCAGGGCGGCTTCTTACTACTAAAGACTGACTCACTGGAATCTTTCCCTGCTCTTCTTTCACCACAAAAAAATCATTCTAAGAATTCATTAATATTCTATTTATATTAGCACGTAATATTTATCCATAACGTAATTCTAAAAATATAGACACACACACCTTTCAATTGATGTTTAATTTAAGCACACAATTAAAGCGAATGTTTCTTGTTCATTATCTCCATATTTCATAAGTAAGAGGGTGTTTCCTGAATCTGAGAAAATGAACTCTAATATTTTTTCTGTCCAGCTGACGTAATCATTTCCGTTATTCAGATGACCTGTATCCCTGTTTCATTGTTTGAGTATTTTTATGTTCATTCGCAGAAGGATAAAACGTACGCTGAACCACTCTCTACCATCGGCTCATACATTCACCTCTGTCGTTGGCTCGCGTATATCACAGTGATAAACACGAGAAATAGTGCGTCTGTTTTAATTGATTATAATTCAATTTCTATGCTTATGTCTGAGTTTTGAGATAGATATTTACTAAATAAATTCAGAACTATTCATTTAATTTGAAACAATCCTGCAAATATCACGTTTTATATGTTATGTCAAAAATCTTGACGTGAGCGTCTGAGAGAGGAACGAACGACAACTCTGCGTAGGAGATTGACGCTGAACTAGGACCTGGGGTCCCCCGCAAATAGTTCGTCATTTTGCGTAGTAATAAAACATTCTAGGAACTCTCCAAGCATTAAAGGCACAAAAGTAAATTCATCGATATCATCAATACGGAGACCTCAGGTCACCTTATATATTAATTGAATTTTATATGATAGACAATTTTCTTTGTCTTACTTCAAAATAATCATATTTATAACTTTATAAAGATCAACTTTCTAATATATATATATTAGCAGAAACGTGAAAATAATAAAGGGTGACCAGAGGTAACCTAATATTTTACATCAATAGGGGTACCAAAGATCACCTTACATTGTACATCAGTAGGGGGCCAGAGGCCACCTTATATTTAACATCATTAGGGAGACCAGTTGTTATATCGTACATCATTTGGGGGACCAGAGGTCACCCTATAATGTACATCAGTAGGGGGACTACAGGTAACCTAATATTGTACTGTACATAAGTAGAAGGACCAGAGGACACCTTATATTGTACATCAGTAGGGAGACCAGAGGGCACCTTATATTGTGCATCAGTGGGGGGGGACACCTTATACTATACATCAGTAGGGGGACCAGTGGACACCTTATATTGTACATCAATACGGGGACCAGAGGTCACCTGATATTTCAAATTAGTACGGGGACTATTGGTCACCTAATATTGTACTGTACATCAGTAGAGAGACCAGAGGTCACCTTATATTGTACATCAGTAGTAAAACCAGAAGTCAACGTATATTGTACAACAGCAGAAGGACCAGAGGTAAGTTTATATTGTACGGGGACTAGTGGTCACCTAATATTGTACTGTACATCTGTAGCGGGACCAGAGGACACCTTATATTTTTCATAAGTAGTAGGATCAGAGGTCATCTTATACTGTTCATCAGCAGATGGACCTGAGGTCACCTCTTATCTATCAGTAGGGGGACCAGAGGACACCTTATACTATACATCTGTAGAGGGACCAGAGGACACCTTATATTGCACGTCAGTGGGGGTAAAAGGGTCACCTTTTATTTTTCATCAGTAGGGTGACCAGAGGACACCTTTTTTTGTACATCATTACGGG
>NW_026926761.1:0-28234 GCF_032062105.1 Saccostrea cuccullata | reverse complement strand
GCAACCGAGATGCTTGTAAAAAATGTATAATATCATTTACACTGACAAACCTTTGTTTGCCTTATATGGCTATTGCTATTAATGCGCACAGAGGATCTTACCACGAGCAACGCCAAATACATGTTTACATGTTACTTCGAACACGTGGTTCAGGTCAATCTATGATCATATCAGTGGAGTGCAAAGTAAAAAAAAAAGATGTTCCTATGAATGAAACATTAGAAACTATTAATAATATCACTGGTGTTTTTAATTTGTTAATAACTATGAGAAAAATATGCTTAATAAAACGTATACGTAGTTCGTGTCAAGGTCACAACACCAGCAATTCAAGGATAAGGAAACCGAGCAGCTTCTCCTATGCGTTTAAATGGACAAAACATTTTTTTACATAACTATACATGTATACTCGTGATCACGTGTGTTGGCAAGGGAATCCACCTGGCAATTGTATTCACCGATAGTACAATAAAGGAATTTATCAAGCGTAAAATTCCTGTAGTATTCGTATAGTAACCCATAATGCAATTCTCATTCATCTGATTTGTCAGTTAAAGTCACATTGGTGCCCCATTTGCTAATCTGACGCTAAAAAATATAGTCCCGGTTCCCATGCAAAATATTTGTCTAAAAAGAAATTCTAATTCATGACAGCAGAAAATTGTATCATAGAAAAAAATTTAATAATTTAAACTTGAATGAATTCAAGAGAGATCGATTGAAGTACATTTCTACAGAATGATATTATAGGGTGGTGAAAACTAAAACACAACATAACTTTTCTGTTTACCATGTCTCCACGTGCTAGTCACTTCCTAGCCACATTTCCGTGAATAATTTACTCTATCTCGCTGAAGTCTCGCTAGCTCTCGCCAGACCCAATGTCAGAGCTACCCTGAACTCATCGGGTTTTATAATATGCAGAACACCGACAAATAAAAGGTTCCGAACACATTAGTAGGGGTGATGTTACGAACAGCTAATTCAATGCATGCAATTTAATGTAAATAGACCTATACAACCATAGTGCAAGATCGTAATTTGATTAAAATGGTATATTTGCTTGTTTGACTTCAACATCTATCACAAATGATCAACATCACTTTTCAACTTGACGAACCTTGACACCCTTTCTACAAAGAGACAGTAACTTTATATACATCTCTACTCTGAGTGCATTTTATTTTTCAGTAGCTCATTTAAATAATTTTATAGATCTTTGTCAGTTTTATTCAAGGGTTGAAACTTAATGGAATATTGGAAAAAGAAACGTATAATTTTTTTTACCTCATTACAATCCCTGCATTGTTCTGGCATGTCATATAAAATTTCAAAGAACTTACAGAAAAATGTTCAAATTGCAAATTTTAGGGCACAATTTTGTCATACTACATGAGTGAATTAACGGAATTTTTTAGGATAAATGTTTGTATAAAAAGTTTTTCCCAGTCACAATTAGGTAGAGAAACGAAATTTTCGAGGTCGCATCGCATGGACATACATTTAATAAAGGAAATTTTTTAATCTCAATTCATATCTTAACCATACGATTCATCAAATTTTACAACTTAAGTTCATGATTGTACAAAGAGCAATATACTTTACGTTTTTTTCGAAGCAGATTTTTTTCTTTAAGGAAGTTAAGAGCCATTCTCTGTAATGACTTGAAATTTTATATAGGAGCTGTGGCACACATAGTCTCAGAATTTCTCCAAACTCTCTATGATAAAAGTCTTTGATACCCTTAACTAAAATCAGGCAAAAATTGGTTGCTATGTGTTATAGTTACCATGGCAACATGTCTAAAAGTTTAAAAAATGACATTTTTTACCATGTTTAGAGCCCCATAATTAACATTTGCGGCAAAGCAAACAATTGGCATTGACTGTTTCCAAAAGTTGAGGGCCTGTTGCCTCAAATGCATGATAAACAGGTTTGGTAAATCAACTATTACATACGTTACTATGGTAACAAATTATTAAAAAAGTAAAAAAAATATTCATTGAATTTTATAAAGTCATACACGTAAAAATAAAAAGCAATTATAGGATGAAATGTGATCAAATAATAGAGAAAAGACCCTTGAAACATATACCAAGAACAAATTATGATATTTCAGTTTGGTTGGCAATGGTTGCCAAGGTTTTAATAGAACAGAGAGCCTTCAAATTTACACTCTGTATGTTTAAATCTGATCCTATCTTTTAAGAAAGCACATTTCCTCATAACTAATGATCAATTTTTAAAGATGTTGGTGTGGTCCTTATTTTCCCATTTAAAAAAATTTAGATCGGATTCTTTAAATAGAGCGTTGCTATGGAAATAAGCAGAAAAAATATGCTTAAAAATCTGAAAAATATTTTGTTACCTTGGATACGTACCCTCAAATGTAGATTCCCAAAACTTTTATGATTGATATTTATTAACAGCTGACCTGACTTTTAATTTTGACTATCATCCAATCTCTAACTGGATGCAAGAAGCTGGCACACAGGGTTTAATATTGATATAAAGTTCACAAAATCGAACATTTTCCCTTCTTGGTAACCATAGCAACAGTGTTGTTTTCTTCGTCAAGTTTTATCAATATATGATATTCAACTTCAGTTCTAACAGATAAGTACCATTCAAGCTGAGTCCTTTAATTTGTTTCTTGATTATATGGCAATTTGATTCTTAATGCAGCGAATAATAATTCACTTTTAAGCACTGGTACTTTGTTTCCATGGTAACACTGCAAAGTAGCAATTATACCCAATATTTCTTATGGTTTTGGTGTTGCAAGGTCCTAAGGATGTATATTTGCCAGTCTTAAATTTTCATGTTTTTCCTCAAGACAGTAGCATTAACCCAATCTTAGTTACTGGTTTTGCATGGTTACACTATGTTACCATGGCAACCATTAAAGTTATTTATAGAATAATATTGCTTATACTTATATACTTAAGGTCAAACATTTTCATTGTTTTTCTTAAGTCGTTGATTGAGTTTGAGCATGTAACACCTACCATTAGTGAATATGGAGTGTTTTTCAGCATATTTCAGCATTTTAAATGTATTCCAAATGTACCCTTGGTTACCACTTACTTAGAGATATATTCTAAACAGTTTCTTTACAGTATAAGTAACATCAAGGTGTCATGTTTTTGTGAGAATGGTTTGTTTGCTTTTTCTAGTTTTTATTCAGCCACAGTCAAGATTTAAAGTGGCTGAAAATCTCGATTTTTCAAACTTTTCCGGCTGTTGCCATAGCAACCGATACACTTAGCAACGAAATTTTGTTTGATATTTGTTTCTGGTGTCAAGTACTAAGCATGGGTGAAGTTTCATCAAAATCGGTGACCATGCGTGGCAACGAAGTTTAAGTGGTTACAGAGAATGGTTATTAATTCTTAATACGATAAGACAGTTTCTAATGATTTGCTGAATCTTGTTTTGTCATAAACTTAACATGTTCTATTTGTAAACAAAAACAAGAAACAAGCCTTGTTTACATTATGCAGAATTTAAGTTCTGTATCTCCGGAGTTTCTAAATCAACAAATAATGTTCACATTTTTACTCATCATTATATTGCATGCCTTAGTTTGCAATATTGTAAACATAATAATTGGCAAAAAATACAGTAGTTGCAATGTTGTCCATGCCCAATCAAAATAAGAATTTCTATAATTATGTATACTTCCTTGATTTTTAGCAATGATTTCAAATGTTTTCCTCCACTATTGTCTCCTTTCTTGTCCGTATGATTTCTGTTATAGGACGGATGCAGAAATTAAAGATACAAATCAAGATTTTTCTAATTTTTTCCATCTATTTAAATGATTTTATCGACACCATCTGTCTTTTTTTTTGGAATACGAGGAAATAGAAACTGTTATCCCAAGGGAATTGTTTCTTAATTTTTAACATTGAAACTTTTAACTTCTACACCTACTTATGATTAAAATGTACATTTATGTTGTCCTCTTTTTACAGAATTAATTTAATGTGAAAGTAATTAAAGCGTGATAACTATAAACACTGATCTGAAAATTGCTTCAAAATTATCTCTAGTTAGTAAAAAATGCGTGTGTATAAGTTGTGCTTCATTATCAAAATTGCGGAAGAATAAATTTGAGTGATTTTGATATGTGGAAAAAGATGCCTTTCACGCTGTAAAATTTTCTATTGATTTTAAAGTCTCAAAATAAAATGCATGAATATCGTAGATGAATTGATCGTTCAAAATCTATTAGGAAATCAAAATAAAAAATATTGGGATTGTGAACAGCATGATGGACATATCATGTATCATTACTTTGAAATACATTTATTTTGAGAGATAATTACCTTGCGTAGAACTGAAAGATCTCTTCTAAAGTTTGATATTTACACCATATTCTAAACTTGACAGTTTTTCTTAGACCCTTCTCATAGTTACTCAAAAAAAAACCCAAATTGGTTCTTTTTGTTTATTTCACGGACCTTTATAGTTTATATGTCTGACCTTAACATGAAACAAATGACACTCACAACTAGTATATGAGTATACATGAGTGTATTGTAAGTGTTATGGTTATTTAAAATGATAAGTATAAGGAAACCAACAAATTTTGGATCAGAGACAGGAAAACAGGAAAGACATTTTAGCCATAAGGTGTACTACATATCTATACACAAACAAACCTCAATTATGTAAATAATTTCATTTATGTTTACAATGCTGTTTAATTTCTTATATATAAATGTAAGTAAGTAGATGTTCTATTTTATTGTTCAGACTTAATGTTTTGATTTTTCTCCACTTACTGGAATTCTCCAAGGCCTTGCAAGCGTCAGGTGCCATGTTATGTAATTTCCCCCAGTTCTTCAGTTTCGGCTGCTTGTTACGCAACTCCAATATTTTCCAAAGTCAAACCTTACCCTTTCGTAGACAATTAGCCAATCAGAGATGTCCATCATAATCACGTGTTTCGATGCTGTCTGTAACTGACCAGTCAGCGCTGGGTCATTCTCCCTTTATCGACGCTATCAATAACAGCAAAAAATTTGGCACAGTAAAAAACGGAAAGAATCTAACGTTTAATCCCTGAATTGTGCGTGTGTTGCAACGCATTTTTGGTGATTTTTTTGTGCATGCGCTTGACTATCTTTTAAGCTGGTTCTGGTTGGGGTATACATTATCTAAACAATGACCACAACCGCATCATTTTCAGAGGAAAAGGGGGACTGAAATTGAGTAAATGTGATTCACACTCCGAATTTTTTTATGTTTTGACACTAACCCGAATGTTGTGTACTTGCACTTGCACTTCAACTAAAGAAATGATCGGGCGTATCTTAATGCAGATTTTTTTTAAGTGAAAAAAATTTGATCATGTGTTTAACCTGTAAAACTTTGCAAAAAAAAAAATCTGCAAAATCATTTCTCTTTACAAAGTGCATGCCTCTCTCATCCAATTAAAAACTATGCATATTCATAGAAAAATGTAAATCGAAGTCCACTAATTTATTTAAAATGCAATGCATATATATTACATGTATAAAACTACTTCATTTTTAACCTCTGTTTTTTTTTTTTTTGGGGGGGGGGGGGGGTTGGTAGTCATATTAAACAGCCTTATATTATGCTATTACTCATATTGATTCCCAAACATCCACGCAAGTCCTTAGGACTCTTGAGATTAATTTGTTTTCATAAGTACCACTTACATTTAACAAAACCGATTGGCAGATAGCTAACAAAGACAACATTAGTGCATTATATATAACCCTCTTGATGTAATATTTAGTAAAGTATACAAACTATCGATATGATTGTATTGACAAATATTTTCAAAAGCTGATGAGGGATATATTGTAATCCGTGTTTGATTTCTTGTTTAACTTACATGTATTTTATTGACACTTAATATTTGTTGCTTAAAATGAAATCTAATTAAATTTTCACTTGCTCAGTCAGATAATTATGGAAAAATCTCTATGGGATTGATGAAAAAAAATGAAATTTGAAAGAATAGTATTCAAGACTTTCGACTTTCCCATTAATTATACTCAAATTACCTGTTACTATGTTAATTGAAAATGCAAAATGCCGCTGTAAATCTTACTTTATGCATTATCAAAAATTTGTGTCTTTCCAAGCTTTTTAAATCCTTATGATGTGAGATCTAAGTCAGAAGTTGTTTTTTTTATATAAACATACAATAAATAACCTTAAAATATCTTGCACATAAGAGTCATATGGTGTAAGCGATTTTAAGGTATGAATCACTGTTCAAATAATAATATAACATAGTTACATTTATCATTTCCCCTTCTTTTTGTTTCATTTGGATACAAATATTGCACTTTTCGCTTACATACATGTATACAAAATCGATACTGTGTAAAAATTAAAAAAATCTGTAAAACTTTTAAAGAAAATTATCTGAAAAACCAATTCTCCTTTCAAAGATTAAGCTTCGCTTATCAAATATAGAATAATGTATATTCATAGAAAAAAATAGTTGAAGAACTGAAACCCTCTGCTTTGGAAATCGGACAGATAAAGCAGAAAGGCACAGATCCAAGCGTTGAAAAAAAATTAGATTTATGCAGACAATTGTTTTGTCGCTACTTCGAGTATTTTGTATGTAGTTTAAGCTTTCTCTGGCTTTTAAAATGGTACCCTATAATTATTCATATATTTAACTCTGTTTTGATACTTTATTTACCTTTTAAATGTCCGAAACAGTCCTGTAAATAGTTTTGTAATGTTGGTTTAAAATAGTTCTATTTGGAAGTCTGTTACCACAAACGACCTTTTGTAAGCGTTGAAACACATGTGAAAGGTACGTAAATTATCAAAAATTAAAATTAAATGTATGATTAATTATTAAATACAATCTTTAAATCTGGAGAGAGAATTAAATACAAGAAAAAAATACCCGAAGTTAGCAACAAAATAACGTACGCGTAAATCGAATGTTTTTATCCCGCTTGAATTTGTAGTTCTCTGCTTTATCTTTCCGAATTTTCTCAAGCAGAGAACTACAGTTCAGCAGCTATGAAAAATATGAATTGAAGTCCTCTTACTCATTTAAAAGGCAAAGCATAGATATTTTAAACTTACTTTATTTTTACCCCTGTTTTTGTAGTCAGATTAAACAGCCTTACATTGTGCTATTACTCATATAGATTCCCAAATATCCACGCAAATCCTCTGAACTCTTGATAAATGTTTTCATAAGTACCACTTACATTTAACAAAAACAGTTGGCAGAAAACTGACAAAGACAACATAAGTGCATGATATATAACCGTCTTGATGCGAAAGATACATACTTCCGATATGATTGTACTGAAATTGTTTCAATATATTTTAAATGTCTTACTTTGGTTTTAAAGTTAGTGTACACAGAAAATCACATAGTTGCGTTCAAACAACCATATGCACTTTATATAATTTCTATACCCAATTTATTTGGTTTTTAAGTTTTCCTTAAAAGATTACATTCAACCATTTGTTTTTGTCTTTGTTACGAATTCCCGTCATAATTTATTAAATCCTTTTTCAAGATTTTTTTTAAAAGCCCTTTTATGGTCTTCCGTAATTTCCCATCCTCTATTTTTCTTTATTCCTTATTGAAAATAAATGGTTTTGGTTTTTTCTTTAGGATGAAGACGTGAAGACCAGATATTTTACATGAACTTAAAGAAATGATAACGAAACCAATCTAAAGCTGGGTAAAATACACTGTCAAATATACTAGAACAGGGAGCAGTTTCATAGTGCCCCGTACTTGGAAAAGGAACAGTTGCTACATGTACCTATTTTTTTAAATAGATTCATTCCATTTGCTACAGTGGTTCGAAACCCGAGACCTTCCGATCAACTAACTGACCTACCGTGACCATTAAAAAGTTTTCGATGTAAATATCATAACTTCCTCATTTCAAACATGAAATTAAATCACATGACTATTTTAAATATTAAGAGGAATATATACTACTAACTTGCTTCTCTTCCTGGAAAATAATAATTTCTACACGATGGTGAGCACAGTTATGTTATTTCTTTATTGCCTACTTCCTTTTCTGTTTTATAGCGTGCATTTTGTTTATCCCCAAGCAATTTATGACGATGAAAGTAAGTTCCAGGAACCATTTACAAAGACTTTGAAATCATCAGTATGTACAGAGAACGTGCATAAATGTGGAATGCGATTACATCAAAGCCAAGTTTTGCAAGAAAAAATGTCAAAGGAATTATCAGAATATAAATCCAAACTAATGGAACTGAAAGTTGTACAAAAAGGTAAATTGTATTATGTTTTCTTTATAGAATTATAAAAAAAAATACTTATGCCCAAATTTGAAAACTGCATGCATGAATGAAACATTTTAGGACAATGAGAAAATGATTTGATTCTACACATTAATATACTTAGTTTTCTCTCGATTTCCTTCAAGGTTTCTTTCTTGGACTGTGCAGGATCTGTGTAGGAACCTAAAACATTTGGTTTTCGAAGACTTGGAACTGTGTCCTTTTTATTATGATTGCGGCCAAAAAAATTCTCATCTTCAACGCTGTCCAGCTCCTCAAATGTTTTCTGACATAAACATGAGGTGTCAAGAACCAACCACTGTTAACTGTGGCTCTAGGGCTATACCAGACGGATGTAAGTAAAATGAGCAAAATTGGCTTAAGCAATATGTGTATGAAAAGATATAAAAATGTGATAAGCCATGACCTTGTTTTCATTTCTTTTCCCACTTTTTCATAGACAACAATAATAACAATAAATACGAAGAGTTTTTCTTCTTTCTTTCATATAAAGATATGTGCGACTTTGAAACGACTGCTGAGCCCGATTGCTTTCTGGAGAATTCAAAATCTGACATATTTGATTGGACAAGGAAAACGGTAATAAGTTATTTAAACAGACACATCTACTGGTAATATTTTGTAATATTGAATATTCTAAATATTATCTTATAAATATAATCTAAGACTTGTTACTTATACAGAGAAAAATGACACAAAACTCAAAATAGAATTTATATGTATTCATTGTGGTGAGTATTGGCCGTGGCACAATACAAAATTGTGGGACGCCATTTCAATTGGGCGTACCCATCAAATTCAAACATCAGCAATGTTTGTTTCTTGTTTCTAACCGTCCCGGGTTAACCGCGAATGGTCTGCATACATACAAACTGTTCAAATCAATCAATCAATCAATCATTCAATCAATCAATAAGTCATATCTCAAATTTTAAATATCAAGCATATCAACTTCTTTTATCAAATCTTGTATATCATATATCATTAATATCTCAAACTTCATAGATCAAACATCTCAAACTTCAAATATCAACATTTTTCATATTTCAAACCTGCACGATGTAATACAGTTCTAAAGTATATATTACTGTCAACAAGAGTAAGCTTATTAGCTTAGTTTACACTAGCATTAGCATTTCAACAAGGTGACAGTTTATTACAAGTTTCACACAAACATTCAGTTATCAGTTGACTTGGTGTGCGCAGACGCTTCACACTAATGACTTCTCCTTGAAAAAGTGCCATGACGGTTTCTTTTAGTTCAAAATATCAATCCTATGATCGACTATATGCTACCAATTTGATTTTGTAAACGATAGAAAGTTTCACAATTTGCAACACTATTCGGTACGCTTATTGCACAGAGACACTTTAGCGCATGTTTAGCACAATCCTTAAGGCTGGCAATGGACTTGATGTGGGCATCATGTGGTAGATTCTTCACTTGAACTTCTGCTTAGACAGCACCAGGATATTTTTTTATGGGTATAAGGTTTTCATCTCGGCAAGCAGATCAAAGCTGTTTCACTGCAAAATAAAGCAAAAAACCAGCAGCAGAATATCATTCTTTACTTAGAGAAAATGGAACATTCTAAATAAAAAAAAGGTAGTGGGAGGGCGGGTTTTTAAAGTTACAAAACAACATTTCATGTATTTTATTGCACGCAACTGTTATGCGTCTTTACCTTCGAAAGGTTCAAGAGAAAGGAATGTGAAGATCAAACCCGACCTTTTATATACTACACTTGATGTGACAACCAAACCCGACCCTTAAAAGCCAACGTTCAAATAACAAATACTTGGGACCTATAAACTAGTTTATAGGTTCCTTCAAATATACTTTTCTCATAAAGGCCATTGAGCAGTGAGGGATCTTTATCGTGCCAACGACTGCCGCTGACACGGGGCCTCGGTTTTTAAGGTCTCATCCGAAGGACCCCCAACTTTCAATTCAAAGGGCCGAACGCATGGCGAAGGAACAGTTGCTACCCATTTTAACGACTAGGTCAGTCGCAGCCGAGATACGAACTCACGACCTCCCGATCACGGAGCGAGCGCTCTACCGACTGAGCTACCTTGAACGGTGATGCTATTATGAGTATTTGTGTTAAACTCAGAAATTTATAAAACATAAGCTTAACTATTTCTAAATATAATTGCTGATTACGATTCACATACAAGTATAGAAAATCACCAATGTTTTTATAGCTGGATTACATTTTTAACATCAGGGGTTGTTGGAATTATTTTTTGATAATTGAACACATAAATAATTTTTTGCACTAATTTTGAAATGATTGTTTACAATTTGTTTTAAGATGTCATTTGATAAAATAAAAACAAAACATTTTTTTATTTACATGTAGTAAAATAGTTGACATTTTGTGATCACAATAAATTATTTAAATTGATGAATCTCCCTATAAACCTTTGTTGCTTTATTTCATTTGACTTTGAACAATGTAAGTTCAAATGCAAAATGAAAACTAGAGTCCATACTATTGCAAGCACAAGCGTAACTATATTTTCCAGAACTAACTCCATGGAAATACCGTGCAAAATAGATGAAAGATCGAGTGCATTTTGGAAGCATTCTAAACTATAGATTTTATTTAATTCGTGAGCGAAAAATGGGTTCCTGTTTTATTTTGTGCTGATCCTTTACAGTGAGTACACAACTTGCAGTCTGAATGATAACGGAGTTACAACCAATTTTGCAAGCTAATGTTATAGGCCGTTCTAAGGTGTCCAAGTGTTCTTGTTACGTTCCTCTCCTCGGCCGATAAAAACTATATTTTTTTCTTTTTATTCCTGTTCATATTGCTTTTCTATTCTACTTGAAGCGCTCATTATTTGGCACATTGTGTCTGAATGATCGATTAATTGTATGTTTTGAAACGTCCCACTCGAAAATTTTTCACTCATATGGAGACGCCAACAAGTGCCGGTAGAGAGCTGCAAATTTTGTGCTATACTCGGCATTTAGGGTCATTGAGCAGGGAGGGATAATTTTCGTGCCAGCACCTACTGCGGCACGGTACCTTGGTTTATACGGTCTCATCCGAAGGATCGGTCTCTATGTCCCACCGTGGGATTCGAACCCGCGACGTAAGGATAAACTCCTTACTGGTCGACTCTAGAGCAGATGCTCTAACCACTGATCCACGCGGCGACGTTTCAGAAAGAAGCATGCTCCTGGGGTTTACTGTGTGCCAAAATTTTTTATTTCTTGTCTTGTTATGAATTTCCTGAACACCTTAAAGACTCCTCTATAGTTTAAGGTTGTAACTAACTTTTCACTGTAAACTAAAATTCAGCAACATACTTCTTAAGGCCGGTGCAAGGACGAATAATGAAACCCACAGAATAATAACTGTTGGTCATTTTAACAGGTCGATTAATGACCCCCGGTCATTATTCAACAGCGAAAAATCATCCTCGGCCATTATTCGACGTCGAATAAATATTAACCCCTTTTCCTTGTAGAAAAAGTGCTTCCACCTTAAAAAAGTCGAAGCCGAGCACAATGAGAGAATCGGATAAACATAAGCATAACAAATATTAATTTTTCATTTGAAATCTAATATTGGTGCACTGTAGAAAAAATCAAGAGAATATCAAGACATAGCAATGAAAAGGGAAATGGTGCATAATAGGAGGCAAAATGAAAAATTACACGAGAAATTTCTTTGATAGACCCCCAAAAAGTATAAAGTAATTTCAGAGGGATTTTTATTTTACTCTAATGTATCAAAACGTTGAGGGTGTAGGGCATGCAATCATACTTGCAATGAACATTTTCGTGGTAAAAATGAGGGAAACAATAAATAAATACGTACTTGGAAAAATAAGGGGGAAGATCCCAACCTGCTCTTGATTCCTTCATCCTCAAAAGTCAAGGTTTTTGATCCGCTCCACTCCATGTGAAGCGGAGCATATCAAAACCATTGATATGGGTAGATGGATTCTATGTGCCTGAATGGGAGGTCAACATTACCGCTACATTGCCAAAAATTTCAACTCATTACCGCTACATTTTGTCAGATTTTCGACCGATCATTACCGCTACATTTTTCCGACAAAAAACAACTCACTACCGCTACATACTGAATCAGCCAAAAACAACTCATTCCCGCTATATATCGATTTAGCCAGGTATAGTTCGGTTTCCATGAGTTCTAATCAACAGAATTCACTCACTATCTAATCAGAATGAGTATGTACTCGTATATAAATAACTCTGCAGTCGGAATTTAATTATTTAGCGTCATCTGAACATTATGGACACCATTGAGAAGTTTGTTACAAATGGAGATGCGTTAAAAAGAGTTGCAAAAGCCTCTGCAAAACAGACCTCGACGAATTATTTGTTGATTTAAATTAAAAAAGCCCCATCCTGTTCAAAGTCCTACTTTCAACTCCCCGTGGTGAGCAGAAGGAACGGGTCTTATGCATGTACATGTATAGGTTGTACTGTATACGCTTAAGTGGCTGGCTAACAAAAGAGGCAATGTAGCGGTAATGTATACTTTTTTATGTAGCGGTAACGTAAGGTTTTTTGTAGCGGTAATGACTATGTAGCTGTAATGAAAATTTTGAAAATGTAGCGGTAATGATACGTACCCGCCTGAATGTTATGTTCACCTTGTTCTTTCAAATAGGAGAAATCGTTTAACTATACTGTTTGAAAAATAGGGTAACGAGAATTTTAATGAACATTTCCAAATAAGAAATGGCTGCATTTATATCCAGAAGGGGTTGGAGGGGCAATAATCCTTCTTTTCCAATTCTTAGTGCCTGATTAATTTTTTTCACTTGGAATTGAGATGCAGAAGAATAATAAAATTATTTGTCTTTTATCATACATGTAAATTGAAAACAATAATCTACTTCAATATACACTGTATTGAAATGTTTCAATACAGCTGGTAGATGCAGAACTGTAGTTCTTTGCTTGAAAAAAATTGGACAGATAAAGCAGAGAGCAGCTGCAGATACTGTGTTATGTAAATGGGGCTTATTCCATATTTCTGTTCATAAGTTAAATATGTAAGACTCTAAATTCCGATGGTGACGCCAAACCCCGATGGTCTGCGCCAAACCCCGATGGCTATCTGTCGTTACGGACGCCAAAGTCCGATGGTTCGTTTCCTATGAGACGCGTTGCGATGAAGTGCTATGGTCTGACACGCCAAAGTCCGATGGTGCGGATGAACAATCAACGTTTATGACATCACAATAATCTGACGTCAATCCTCGAAGCCGTTTTCCTGCATTCAAAAGCAATCATTTCTGAATTTGTTCTCGAATAAAATTTTATTTATTTCGCTTATTGCTTGCACCTTCCAGAGATATGAGGGAAGCCCTCGCACACCACTCCACTGATTAGGATTAGTCCTTGCATTGCACAACCTGAGTGAATTAAGGTTAGTCCTCGCACACTAGTCGAGTGATTAGGGTTAGTCTTGCCCCCACTCAAGATATTTAGGTTATTGTTAATACACACTTTTCGAGCATTAGTCTCGCACCTATCTGAGAGATAAGGGTTAGTTTTCCCATTTATTTATACTTATTTTAAAGACCTTGGCATGGCCCGGTATTGAGGTTTGGCGCAGTGCTACTATGACGTCATAAACGTTAATTCATTTCAGCACCATAGGACTTTGGCGTGTCAGACAATCGGGGTTTGGCGCAGACCATCGGACTTAGGCGTGACCATCGGACTTTGGAGTCCCATCGCACTTTGGAGTAATACATATATACTTGTATCCGTTCGATCAAAGCAGATTATTTTCAATAAGTAGTTAATTCTAAATCAAAAAATTAGACAATTTCTAGCTGAAACTCGTTTTGTTACAAATATGATATTTTCTATACGTAAACAAAAACAAGGCAGGGTCCTTCTTTACATTTTGAAGGGTTTTATGTTCTGAATTTCCTTTGTAAATTAAATCAGCAAATGATCTTCAAATTTTGCTGATCATTTGAATTGCTTTAGTTAGGAATTGTAAACAATAAAACTGGATTTAGAAAAATTCAGTTGAAAATGTGTCCATGTCCCTTTAAATCCATGATCGTTTCTTGCATAAGTTTTGCGTTGCCTCATTTCGTCTCAGGATGTCATGATGTCTGAATGACGATATTTGTGTTATTAGGGGTCTACAGGTTCTAGTAATACAGGACCAAGTTCAGCCTATCATGGAAGGTTTTATACCTATATTGAAACCTCCAGTCCGCGAAAGCTAGGGGATAATGCAATCCTGGAGAGCAAAGCAACGTTTCAAGGTATATTTATATCTCACAATTACTGTAAGAACATTTGATATATACTGTAGGTACAATGTAATCTTTTTGATGTTAGATAGTTGCGTTTTTTTTTTTTTTTTTTTTTTTTTTGTTTACCAATTGCAATAGTTGTTCAATTTCCGTTCGGACTTATAATCTATAAATGAAGTTTGAAGAATGAAGGTATACACTGTATGATTTAATTATACGAGAGAAAGATTGCTCTTTAAGCAACTGAAGAACTTGATTCTGCCTTTATGTATCAAAAAATATTTTATTAATATCGAATGTTTTAATTGAAAAATTAAACCTGTTGCATGCAAGTTTGAGACGAACCACAAATAAACAAGTGAGATTTTTTTTTTCAGTGATGAAAATATATCTTAATGAAAAAGTATTCCATATTACTCATCAGTTTTTTTCTGATACTACTGCACATTGAATATGAAAAAAACCATCTTATCAAACTTTCAAAACGATCCAAAAACAAAGAACGGTTGCAATATCAATTTTTCATCCCAACCGCTATCAAAATTATTTGAAAAAGTTTAAGTAAATCTGTACATGTGTGTCACTATCCTTTCATAGCCTTAAGTTTCTTTCTTTTGTGCACGTGATTTTTGATAATTAATATTACTTTCTTTCTTTACTGTCCTGATTATAGTGTACATAAAATGAAAAGTGAGTTAAGCAAGTTCTAAAAAGCTGCTGTATATTTTTTTCAGAGAGATTGTACTGCCTTTACTTGTTTTATCATATGCATGGATCTCATGTTGGAAATCTTACAATCAAAACTAAAGAAATATTTAATAATCCTGTTGTCTTAAAACAATTATCTGGTGAGCAAGGAAATAAGTGGAAAAAGATGAGCAGTCTTAATGTCCGTTTGAATGGATATACCAAGGTAAAAACAAATTTATGTCAACACTAATGTTCTTTGATATTATTTGTTTTCTCTAGGATTCTTACTTTTGTTGCTTTCTAGGTATGGAGATTCCAACGAACCCCCCCCCCCACACACACACACACAAATATTAAGATTCATATAACAACTGAACACTCGAATCCCCACGAATCAAAATTACTTTTTAACCACGAAAAGTTGTTCCCATGAAAACAAATGATTTTACAGTAAATAAAATTCATTTAATCATGCTGCTTTTTTCAAATCGAATTTTTTCCTTAATTGTATCTAGAAAAATGATAATGCATATCGAAGATAAGAATAAATCCCTGCGGTATCTAATCTATTTTAAAGAATTTTTAAATATTTTAAACATTCAATAGCTTTAAGAGATCTTCTGTTTTCTTTTTTCTGTTAGAGCTACATATTTATTATCATGTATTATTTTACAGATTTTGATTGAAGCTACGAGGGGGAGTAGCTATGAGGGAGATATTTCTATTGACCTGGTTATGCTTTTGCCTCGGAAGGTTAGTGGTCAAAGAGCAAACAATTTCAGCAGTTTAATTACCAGTATTTTTCAAAACAATGTTAAATAGATGATTTTAAATGAAATTTATAAGGGAGAATTCGGATTGATTCTGTCGATGGTGATATTTTTATGCATTATAATCTACGATCATAGGGAAGTTTTTTTTATTTATAACACTTCACCTGTACCAGTTAATTGTCGAGTTGTTGATGAAGAATTTAAAGCAATGAAGATTGTGTGGCTAAAGCGGCTAATAAGCAAGAATACTATGATAAAAAAAAATAATAAATCATGTTTAAGCAAATAATATTTTGACTTTAAATATCTTCTAAAGACTTGCAGCACAAATATTTAAGACCTTAAAAAACTAATAATTTTTTTTTGTGAAGTCATATGTAACTGTAATGAATGTACACAAAAAGAAAGGGCGTTATAGTAAATTTGATCACGTACCGACTTTATGTAATACCCCATTGAAACTCTAAAAGATGATATTTTATTTCTTATATATATATATATATATATATCTTACGCTTTTATTCATGTTATAAAGTAATATACGCATTATTTAGATTATAATTTAATTTTAGTTGTAACGCGTCATTCGATTGGTTAAACGGTTTTATCCATTTCGTATAACATAACTTGCCTACGTCACAATGAGTTATGTCAAAAACGTATACAAATAACTTGGTAAACAATGATTGCAACTGCCACGGCAAGCTATGTATCTGAGCAAAAAATTTGTAAGAATAACTTATTTCGTGGACCCTGGGGTCCACGCAGAAAATATTTATATATTAAGCGAGATTAAACCGGACACCATGGGCAAAAAGGGAGATCAGTGAAGTAAATGTGAACAAACCTACATGAATGTTCATAACACCTAGATATTTTCTTAAATTCAATTTTGGTGAGAAACACGTGCATATGGTTCATGTATTGCAATCCTTTTTTAAAGGACGGCAACTTGTATTTAATTTTAAACATTTGGGCGTCTTACACAGAGCTAAACTCGAAAACGAAAGGACTGCGGTTACAATGGTAATCTGAATATTTTTTTTTTATCTTCAACGACGGATGTTAATTGGTAAATGAAAATGCTGTCGTCATGCAGCCTTCAATGTCTTATATATTCAAATCCGGACTATATAATAAAACAATTAAGGACTTTTTTGGTGTTTAATATGGTTTTATATTATATAAGAAGATTATTTTCGTAATTTTCATTGGCTGAAAGGACGTTACGTGATATTCCTCCTTTTGTGATAACGACGCGAAAGCGCGTCGGCGGAAAATGATAACGAACGACACAGCGTTCGGTTGCACTGAAGTTACGTAAAACGTGACGTCATACATGTAGTAAGAGAAGCGTGTTTTTAACCATTGTGACGTAATGACAGCCAAGTCTGTTTATTTAGGACTGTGTTAGTGCATTCACTTTGAGTGATTGTATGATATAACTATTATGAACTTCAGTGAACAGTCAATATGTGGTAATAATTAAGGACTCATGGCAATTGATATTGACCTCAGACACAGAAAATGATAGTGACCTCGCAGGCTCGGTCGCTATCACTTTCTGTGTCTTCGGTCAATATCAATTGCCATGAGTCCTTATAACCACATATCGACCTACACTGAAGTCCATAATTGTATAATATTATATAAGTGGATTATTTTCGTAGTTTTCATTGGCTGAAAGGACGTCACGTGACATTCCTCCTTCTGCGATAGCGACGCGAAAGCGCGTCTGCGGAAAATGATATCGCACGACACGCCGTTCGGTTGCACTGAAGTTACGTAGAACGTGACGTCATAATATAAAAAGCGTGAATTTAACCATTGAGACGTAATGACAGCCAAGTCTGTTGTGTTAGGACTGTGTCAGTGCATTCAATTTGAGTGATATATAATATAACTATTATGGACTTCAGTGAACGGTCAATATGTGGTTATAAGGACTCGTGGCAACTGATATTGACCTCAGACACAGAAAATGATAGCGACCTCGCAGGCCAGGTCGCTATCACTTTCTGTGTCTTCGGTCAATATCAAATGTCTTGGGTCCTTATAACCACATATCGACCTACACTGAAGTCCATAATTGTATATTATTCATCAGTAAGAATAATATCAATATTGATATTTTAGTGTTGAAAAACAAAATGATATTATACAAAAAGATTATCTTCGTACATTTCATTAGCTAAAAGTACATCACGTGATATTCCTCTTTTTGTGTTATCGATGCGAAAGCGCGTCCGCGGAAAATAATATCGCACGACACGCCGTTCGGTTGCACTAAAGTTACGTAGTATGTGACGTCATAATATAAAAAGCGTGAATTTAATCATTGTGACGTAATGACAGTCGAGTCTGTTCCGTTAGGATTGTGTCAGTGCATTCAATTTGAGTGATTATATAATATAACTATTATGGACTTCAGTGAACTGTCAATATTATTTATTTTGGTAAATAATGCTCCATAAAAGACTTCAACATATTGTTTTTCAACAATATGCAATATTTAAACTTTTGTTAAACGTTCTCATTAAGCACTTGAGGATCCGGTTCCTCTTTTTTAAATATCAATTGTTTAACAATTGTTTGTTGGACAAACTGTATTAAAAATCATGAGAACGTAAAGTTTTGTCAAAAGCAAGGAACTGACCCCTCAAAACATGGGCCAAGAATATCTTATTTATCTTTATCTCTTAAATGATATTTATATTTTTTACACAATACTGGGGTAAAAATTGTTCGTCTTAACAATTTTGAATGTTGTTATTTTTGTACGAAAATCTCAATTTAATTCTTATCACATCCTATCAATAATCTGACGGAAGACCCACTCGTTGCTCACAACGAGATCATATCTAGTTCTGTTGCTTTTACATCTTATACTCGTGTCAGTAAGTAAGCTTACCAACATTAAATGCATATTCTTAGAAAATATTGGTAAAAAATATTGATACAATATCATGCACGTGGACATAATTTTTTTGCAATTTACATATTTTTCTTGTATGTTACATAATTATCTCGCATCTAGGTATAGTAGAAATACACCAAAATGAAACTTTTTTTTGAAAAAGAACAATGTCGGAAATTTAATTGCAGAGAAATTGGCTCTGCATTTTGTTTCTGATCAGTATCGTATTATTTCATTACATCAGCCGTATCTATTATCTGCGGAGGTGATTACAAAAACAAAAGGCGCTATTGTCCAGACACTTCTGCTAACATAAACAATATACTTTCCTAGCGGCTAAGCAAGTGAGTATTGATGCACTCAAAACACGAAATAAGAGATAAACATTGATTGTGAAGATGCTGCAGACGAATGATTCCATGGCAACGACCCTGGGAGTTTTAGCTTATTATAGAGAATTAGCATCAAAAACTGTTACAGCCGTGCTGTTTAAAATTGTTTTACATTATTAAACACTGTATCGAATCAGAGAGGTTTTGGAGCGTTCGGGGTAATATAGATATGCAGAGGTTGAAACAGGTATGTAAAACGTTCAATGTTTGTTACTATAAATAATTTTTTTTTTTTATTCATTTTTCAAATTATTAGATGAACATTCTCGAAAGAACTATTAAATGAATGTTATATGTGTTATTTAACACATATATAATTATATAAATATCTGCATTATAATTGTGGCTCTATAAGCATGATAAAGTTCGCAAAAGTGAAATCAAATGTATTATTTTGAAAACAAGTAATTTTGTTGCGAAGTAAACACATAATAAGTTAACTTCATTGAAACCTGTAATAAAGTAATTTGATGTATCTCTCTATTGCTTTCTTTGTATACCCGTTAAACATTACTAGATGTGAAATTATATAATTATTCCAAGAAATACATCGATTTCATCTTTACTACATGAAATGTTTTAATGTATTTATTTGTAACATACTTCAACCAATTTATTTGTAGAATGGGGCTAGCTCGCTGTGGAAAAATTGTAAAGTACACGATGTTTATTCTCAACCTTCTGACATTTGTAAGTAAATGTATATCACTCAGTCTGTCTGATTGCTGTTATTACACCGGTATATCTATGTAAATGTATATTATTTATAGCGCTTTTATTATTTTTCTGAAAATGATGGTACAATCTTTTAAAACATCATTATAGAGAGGTTGAAAAAAGAACCTACACTAAAAAAAGATACACAGTACGTCCCCACTGGGCTTTCCCTCACAGTTATAGAGTAAATGTACCGTTATATCAGTTCTAACATGTCTATTTAAAGTATATAAACTATTCATGTATATATAAAGTCATCAAAACTCTCCGTAATTTTCAGCTGGGAGGTTGTGCACTTCTTGGATACGGGAGCTATTTAAAGGATAACAGCATATCCCTGTTTGGTATATTGACAGTAGTTCTAGAGTATGTACATCTCTCCGTTCCATGGATATTGATAATTACAGCCATTGTCTGTATCATTGTGTCCTTTCTTGGTTGTTGTGGTGCCATCAAGAAAATAAGAGGCATGTTGACCATGGTAAGGTTTCTCTTCCTGGAACAAATCTTTTCAAGGATACAATCTACTGTAAACAACCTTTTTTTTTATTAAATTAATAAGATTACATGTATTTTCATATACCTTAAGGAACATATGAACCTAATGTTGGAAACCTTTTCTCCCCCATATGGCATCTGATCCCACCTCTAATATTTGTACATAATTATTTATTTTTGCTCTATGTCTTATTTTATTATCAATGTAGATTTGTGAGCATGAATATTGTTTGTTATCGTTATATTTTATTCAATAAAACTTTTGAAATGCATCCATATTCCTTAAAATTGTATCTAGATAGGTAGAGTCCATCTTGTAGTTTGGCAAAATAAGCCTTAAACTGTCGACGCGATGAATAACTTAAAGAAATTAATTATACTGTTATAATTTACTTTCAAAAAATGCATATTTCTTCTGAATTGATTTGTCTTTCAAATGAAATTAATTATACTGTTATTATAATTTACTTTCAAAAAATGCATATTTCTTCTGAATTGATTTGTCTTTCAAATGAAATTAATTATACTGTTATTATAATTTACTTTCAAAATATGCATATTTCTTCTAATTTGATTTGTCTTTCAAATGAAATTTATTATACTGTTATTATAATTTACTTTCAAAATATGCATATTTCTTCTAATTTGATCTGTCTTTCAAATGAAATTAATTATACTGTTAATTATAATTTACTTTCAAAATATGCATATTTCTTCTGAATTGATTTGTTTTTCATTTTGTCTTTTAAGCACTTTCTTCTCCTTCTTGGTTTGTTCCTAGCATTACTGGTAGGAGGAGTCCTTGGTTACCAATATAAAGAAACGGTGAGTGATCCTAGATTTAGGTACGGGTATTGTGATTCAAGAATGCAGAGACGGTCTGCTCCTCAAAGAAGTGTAAAATATTTCTTTTCTTAAACTAGTTATATATGTATTTTTTTTAAAATTGATTGTATTAACTTTCTCATTTAATTTCTTTGATAGGAAATGTTCAACAGAAAAGTCAAATTTATGAAAGGTTTAAGTTTACAATTTTTTTTTCAATAAACTTCCACTTTTCATTAAACGTTTTCTTCAAGAATTTCTATAATTAATAATGACATTTTTCCTTTAGATAGAATCCTCTATCGTGTTACAAATGGAGACATCCCTTAACAACTCGTACGGCGTGGATAACTTTGTCACGCATGCGTGGGACCAGTTACAATCCACAGTAATACACAAATACACAGGCGAATCACCATTTCATTTGCATCTGTATCATTTGTATCATTATTTTCAAGTTCAGTGATTTTTTTATAGAAGCATTTCTATTTGATACTGTATATGTATGATCATTAGCATGTACTAAATATATAACTTTCACCGCAAGTGAAATTTTCCTGTGATGCATGTTATAAAATATTTTAATACTAGAAGTCAAAATATTTTTTACTTACTCTACGTAGTAAAAATTAAAAAAAAGTAAACTGGATGTTTTAAGATGTAGATAATTAAAATCTACCTTTTCTAATTTTAAAAAATCTTAATTTCTTATACTTGTAAACGGTGAAGCGCTGGTGTATGTATATATATCTACTGCTCTTATGAACATTTCTAAACATTAATTATTAATATTTTCAGCTACACTGTTGCGGAATAGAAGGAAATGAAAACTCAACTTACTCCTGGTCTTTTTATAAACTATCTACGGACTGGTATAAAAACCAAGTACAGACGGTAGGTAAGAATTTTTATCCCTAAAGATTCATAATAGACCTAAAAGTCTGTGTCATAAGGTAATCAAAATTACATGTAGATAAGATTAATTAGGATACTCTTCACTTCTTGGTCAAACCCGGTACTTTCAATAAAAATTGTTAGATGAAGATTCTTGTTAGATTTTTCACAGTAAGTATTGCCTGAAGTAATTGATATCTTAAGAAACATTTTGATAAAATCGATTTGCAATATTCATGATAAAGTCTCATTAAAAATGAAAAAGTATTGCATTAAAAACTTCGCGTACGGATAAGCGTAATTATGCAAATTCTGGGCTCGTAGATCACAGTAATTTACTAATGGAAATGACAGTCTTTTGGGAGTTCATAATAAATATCCATGCTTGCCACAGAAATCTTTTATG
The DNA here is from genome assembly GCF_032062105.1 of Saccostrea cuccullata. NCBI lineage: Eukaryota > Metazoa > Mollusca > Bivalvia > Ostreida > Ostreidae > Saccostrea > Saccostrea cuccullata. Next base: position 5,536 of record NW_026926761.1, on the reverse strand, counting down.
TGAAACATCAAAATCTTTTCAAGTCTTAGTGAGCGAAAACATTTTTTACATTGAACGCATGTGTAAATAAGATTAACAAGAGGTCCAGGGGCCACATCGCTCACCTGAGCACTGGCTAGGAAAAAACAAAAAAATCTTTGCCCCACCATATATTGTGACCCCCCCTACCCCTGAGGGTCATGATTTGAACAGTCTTGAATACACACCACCTGATCATGCTTCGATATAAAAAAGACTAATCCTAGCTTGTTCTTGAGACGAACATTTTTCCTATATATTCCTATGTAAACCTTTGATCAACCATTGTTACCCCACCCTATACCCCAGGGTAAATTATATGAAGAAACTTGACTATACACCACCTGAGTATGCATCCATATAAAATGACCAATCATGGCTTTGCTGGTCTTGAGAAGAAAATTCTTAAAGATTTTCCTTATACATTCCTATATACAAAAAAAAAACCTAGTCTGTCCATTGTGGCTCAGCCCTACCCCCGATGGTCATAATTTTAACAAACTTGAATATGCACTACCTGAGGATGCTTCCAAATGAGTTTCATCTTTTCTGGCCCAGTGGTTCTTGAGAAGAAGATTCTTTTAAATGACATTTATTTTTTACTTAATAGTATTCATAATTATCTCCCCTTGGAAGAGGACGTGGCCCTTCAATTGAACAAACTTGATTTCCCTTACCTAAGGAAACTTTATGGCAAGTTTGGTAAAAATTGTCCAGATGGTTCCTAAGAAGAAAGTGAAAATGTGAGAATTTTAAAACGATGACAACAGACAACGGACAAATTTTGATCACAAAAGCTCTCTTGAGCCTTCGGCTGTGATTGAATTTTACTGACACAAAGAAAAATATGTACTGGTGCATTGACAAGGTCAGTCAGATTGCTTACTTGTCAATAATTAAACATTGTTGATTTTCACTTTTTCTCATTTTTAAGGACGTCTACAATATGTACCGGAGAGCTGCTGTAAATATCCATATGATACAAACAACGTGACCAAATGTATAGGACTACAAAACAGATACACAGCCCCTGTGGTGGGGCCTCCTGTTTCATTAATAATGCAGAATGACCAACTTTTTACTCAGGTAAATACAAATACTGTTTATCTGGGGTGTCTTTGCTCCTGTTTTATTTTCGCCCTTATTATAGGTGGGTGAATTTTTTTAAACGAGGCGGAATCACGAATACAGTATAGTGTCTTTAAACAAAACTATGATTGAACGAATTTTAAACGGGGTCGAGTTGGTCGTAAGTACAAAATGGCGAAAATTAATATTAATATACCGACGTCCTCTCTGCATAGCACATGTGCAAGTTCAAATGTAGTTTCTAGTGAATGATCTGGTTATTCTTCTTAAACCTATAATCTCAAATACTTTACTTTTTTGAAAGCAAAATAAATGTTAAATTGTACATCAATAATACTAATACAAAAATAATGTAATTTTAGGGATGTTGGACAGTGCTGCTAAGCATTGTACAAAATAAACTCTGGCTGGCCATGATTTTAGGAACAGTTTCAGCTTCTTTGTTGGTGAGTTATCTTTCTTCACAAGAGAGAGAGAGAGAGAGAGAGAGAGAGAGAGAATCTAAAGAAAAATCAAGATTCTGCATTTTGTTTTTTCTTTCTTAAATGTGAACTTTTCTCGATGTTGCATAAAAATTGGTAAGAGCAAGTATTGATTATCTGTAGAGCAAGAAGATTAATATGTAAACGAGATAGTGATTTCAATTTCATTATTTAGATTTAATGACCAGCGTTAGCTTGTTAATCTTAAGTTTATGGCAGAGAGCCAAACTATTTCTCTTTAATCCTGAGCAGAATAACGTAAATATTTAACAAATTATATGTCAGAAGCCAAGTAATTTTGACTTGAGATTTTGCTTTTGATGACCACAGCATCCTTAAAAGACGGTGTTCTCTTTCAGTTGATTGGAATGATAATGTCTGTTTGTCTGTGCAAAAGAATAGAGGAACAGATTTATGAAGAGGACGATGAAAGATTTCAAGAATTCATTCTATCATGAACATACAGACTGATCTCGAATCGAAGCTATTCAAATTCATTGTAATTTTTCATAATTATCAATTTCCTCAATTTATTATCAAAAAGGAAAGTATTGTTGAACACGACATGTCCTGTCATACAAAGATATTTAAATCAAATGTAAACATAGAATTAATTTTGCATGTTTGTGGAATATAATTTTAACAATTTGTGAAATAATCAATATTTCACACTACAGTTAAGGGTTTGTATATAAAAATAAATCAAAAGAAAACATAGAGTTAGTTTTACCACAAGACGAAAGACCACCTTTAAGCAATCGCTTAATGGTAGCTTAATGGTGACTTAATGGTGGCTTAAAGAAGTTAATTCCATTAAGCCACCATTAAGCCACCATTAAGCTACAACTTACAGGTGTTTAATGTCCAAACTTCATTAAGCCACCTTTAAGCCGAGCTTAATGGTGACTTAATGGTCAAACTTTATTAAACTTTTACGCATTTTATATCGAATCTTTGATCTAACTTTTTAAGTCATTACAATGTCATTTGCGCAAAATCTATTTTTTTTTCGTGATCTATAATTTTGTCTCCATTGTCATTTTTATATAACATTTCAAATCTCGGGCACTGAGAATAAAGTTAGCTGACAGGGGCTTGCTCCCGGTTTCTAATATTTTTTTTTAATCATTTACAGTATCAATAAAAAAGACGTTTTATCTTATAACCGCATATGTTTTTTATTAAATAAATAATTATTAGTATTTACATAGTTACGTTGTTTTTATTATTTGTGTATATGATTTTTGTTTTAAAAAAATAAATATTATTACACGCCGGGCCAACCCCCTGTGAAATATCTTAATTTCTCACTACCGAAAATCAATTTGTTCTTAAAAGGATCTTTATACATGAACACAAAATAAATTATTACTTAAAAAAAAAAGAGATGGTATTTTTATTCCATGTGTTAAAAGCAAAATATTCCGCTACAGAATTCCCAGGAATATAAAGCCATGTTCTCTTGAAAAAAAAAGTCTTTTTTGGAGGGGGACGAGCTGGGGCCACAGGTATTATAAAAATGTTTAGTTTTCAAAGTTTGACTTTTACATCATGAATAATTCTTATATAATGCAGCGGTAAGTATCTGTCAATATCTGGTCGGTCTTCAATCATTGTTATTTCAAAATCGATTTTTAGAAGAACAGCCGAACAGATTAAACATGACATCCGACCAGATTTATACACATTGGGAAACGGGGTAAGATTAACAGATTAACAGTGTACAGTATACAGACTGGTTAGACAATAGACCTTAATTAGGTGTCCACCGTCCCCGGTCAACTAACAGGAAACTATACATACACAACGGTCACTAACAGATTTTGATAATCAATTATTTTCTTTCAAAATTTAAATTTAACGGAAGCATATAACAAATTAAAAATTATGATTCATTGTAAAATGACAATTATTTTGATACCCAATATGATACAAAAAGAATTTTAACTGAATATGATATTCGAAAAAAAGTTTTTGTAAACATATAACCATGCAGGTAACTCGTAAACGAGGATTGTCACAAGGCCTAAATCTTAGACACAAAAACCGGTAATATCCACAGAATATTTTATTATTAAAAAAAAATTTCATCTGTCTTTCCCGATGATAGATTTTTTTTATGTGTTTTATCTATACATTATTTAATTTCAATCATGATTTAATACTTTCATGTATAAATCTTCGAATAACAGAGCGAAGAATATTACAATTTAAAAGCCGAACTCAACGTTTAAAAATTTTAATGTGATATAAGCCTTTTGAAAAGATCTATAATTCAAAACTGTTTATAGTTTGATTAATAAATCAATTCAAGACTTTGAAGACGTTCAACAAAATAAATACTTTTACAAGTCCAAAACAAACTTTGTGCAAAATAAATGTTTAATATTTTCTTTTTAAAAAACAAGAGCGGTGATAGCCCAATGGTTAAGGTGACTGCTACCTAATCGTAGGGGTCATCAGTTCGCGCCCCGCGTGTGGTAATTTTTTTTTTAATTTCTTTTTTTTCCCCTTATTTTTACCAAATCAAGATATGTGTGAACTCGACATTTATAATTTGTGATGACAAATCACTATAATAATAATTTTTCACCCATAAAAACAGTAATATCGACTGCGTAATGGTGGCTTAATGGTGGCTTAATGGTAGCTTAATGGAGTTTGGACATTAAGCACCTGTAAGTCTAGCTTAATGGTAACGTAATGGTGACTTAATGGTGGTCTAAAAGCTACCATTAAGGACCTGTAAGCCACCATTAAGCTACCATTAAGCTACATTTAAGCACCCATTAAGGACTTTGAGATTGCTTAATGGTACATGTAACTTAATGGTGGTGTAAATGTTACTTAAAGGTGCTTAATGGTGAATTAATGGTGACTTAAAGACAACCATTAAACCACCATTAAGGACCTTTAAGCCACCATTAAGCCAAACTTAAAGGGTGTGTTTCATCTTGTGTACATGTTTGTAGAATTTAATTCTAACAATTTGTGAAATAATCAAATAATATAATATTTCAATGTAGAATTCAACAGGTGTACAGCATGTAGACTTATTCAATTTACAGCGTTAACTAGAAATTATCTGCAAAGCCGACATGAACAGTATATATAAATAATAAAAATGTAGATAAAAGTGAAAATGATTACAGAATTGTATTACCTTAACAAAAATACACTATAGAGAACTATATATATTGTGAATATTTTGATTTGCTTTGAAAGTATCTCTAGACCTAGTTTTCAGATTTAGGGTATCAAAATTTAATATTAATTCTAATCCACTGATGCACATTGTAGAAACAGAATGTGGACATACATACAATGCATATGGCATTGCAAGATTGAAGGCAAGCTTAGAAACTAATGTAGGAAAATCGTATTACAAATTCTTTGATTTACATAAACTACTTGAAATCAAATACTTTACATTACAATTTTTGTAAAGCTTAAAGTAAGTACGTAATTGAATATTAAATGTTTAGTACAGCTTTAGATAACAAATTCAAAATATTAGATTGATTTAATTAAGACCAATCTTTATTTCGTCACTTTTGAAATATAAAAATAGGTGGATTCCAATAGTTTTTACTTTTCTATTTTTTCAGCAAATATGAGGAAAATAAGTGAAATAAGAAACATTTAATAAAAAAAAAAACTCTTGAAAAAATGTAAAATGTGTGGCTTAATTAAATGGTGTTTCTTTCTCTATCCTAAATACTGATTTATGTATGATACAAAAATATCTTTAAATTAGATTGTCATGTCAGGAATTGATCATGTTATTTGCACTCAATTTTCCCTCAAACTGCATGCTTATTATACAATGATTCCACTGGTAATTACATGACCATCTCGTACATGTGATGGTTGTTAATATCCAGCATCGCGTGCATCCATTTTAAAAGCTGTAATACAACCATTTACAGATCATTGCAGCAGTGATT
>NW_026926760.1:0-27725 GCF_032062105.1 Saccostrea cuccullata | reverse complement strand
TTCCCCATTTCTTGTAAACAGGCTAACCAGTGATACAGACTGAGATATGATCTCAAATATAAATCGTCGTTGAAATGAGGTTCAAAACAACGAGTACTCATGCTCTCTCCGTTGATACCGACATCTAATTTCTTAATCCCAAAGTTTTGGAAATGAAAGGGATTTTTAGTTTTATCTCCATTAAAGGCTGCATTCTCCACAAAGCCTAAAATGAGACGTTTAGGCATCTGGCCTTGAAACAGATGCTCCTAATCTTAGACTGGGTCCCTGTGCCAATGGTAAAAGTTTTCACTTCCACTCTTCTCAAGGGATATTTTGCTCTGTGGGTGTTCAAACTTTGATTAATGGTATTCATCATGACTGCTGTGGGTTTGATTTCTCACCCACAAGATCATACTCAATATTTTCACTTTTCCTGTACTTCCTCCTTTGATCATCATGTAAAAAGAGGGTCTAGCTCGATTAAATCGCAAAGGGACGTCCACTCCATTGGGTAGAAATCGATCTTGTTGAAACAAATCCAAATGTAAACCATCCAGCAAACTGAGTTTCTTACTCCCGTCGATGGCTTGGTGACGTCTTTCTAAATCCTTCGTTTAGAATTTTTTTTTGTCCGATAACTCGTGAGGATGGGTTGGTTAATGGTCACTGTATCGGCACCACCATTTTGACCCGGAGTTACATTAAAGGTTTTATTTTGAGCTACACCAAGGTCATCTAACCCCACTTCGTCCATGTGTCCTGCCGTATCGTTTTCCCACAGACTACAGGCCCTCATCTGTGTTGGTAAGATAATAATTTCTCCAAATAAGCTTTGTAAGGAAGATCCGTCCCCGGAGTCACTATTTTCCCATTCAGACTGACATCGATTTCCGTAAACATGGAATGCCTTTTATCCCAAAAAATAATCCATATAAATACGAAAATCCAATTAATTTTCTCAACGTTTTTCTCTCGATTCAAATAACCTGCCATGTTTATATTCGGAACTCTCTAGATTGTTCCTAGTAAATGCACTATGAGAGTTATAGCACGTGTTCCTTTCTGCTACATTACAATACACGGAACGAATTCTATCGTTAAACCGGGTCTGTAGGACAGCTTATGCGATAGTAATGCGTCCGGCGTCCGTTGTCTGTAAGCAATTTTTCAAAATGCTACTCCTCCTACAGTTTTGGTCTGATTTCAATATAACTTGGCACACAAGTAGACTACACTAAGATACATAATTCTATGTATCGGTTTTTGATTTCGACGAACGGTGTTGGCGATGTTACTAAAAATAGAATTTTCTGTAAAATTCTTTCAAAATGCTACTCCTCCTACAGTTTTGGGCTGATTTTAATATAATTTGGCATATAAGTAGATTACACTAAGATACATAATTCTGTATATTGGTTTTTGATTACGACGAACGGTGTTGGCCTTGTTACTAAAAATAGAAATTTGTGAAATTCTTTCAAAATGCTACTCCTCCTACAGTTTTGGTCTGATTTTAATATAACTTGGCACACAAGTAGACTACACTAAGATACATAATTCTGTGTATCTGTTTTTGATTTCGATGAACGATGTTGGCGTTGTTACTAAAAATAGAAATTTCTGTGAAATTCTTTCAAAATGCTACTCCTCCTACAATTTTGGTCTGATATCAATATAACTTGGCACAAAAGTAGACTACACTAAGATACATAATTCTGTATATCGGTTTTTGATTTTGATGAACGGTGTTGGCATTATTACTAAAAATAGAAAATTTCTGTGAAATTCTTTCAAAATGGTATCCTCCTACAAATTTGGTCTGATTTCAATATAACTTGGCACACAAGCAGACTACAGTAAGATACATAATTCTGTGTATCGGTTTTTGATTTTGATGAACGGTGTTGGCATTGTTGCTAAAAATAAAAATTTCTGTGAAATTCTCTCAAAATGCTACTTCAAATAAAGTTTTGGTCTGATTTCATTATAACTTGGCACACAATAGTACTAAGAAACATACTTCTGTGTATTGGTTTTTGATGAACGGTGTTGGCGTTGTTACTAAAAATAGAAATTTCTGTGAAATTCTTTCAAAATGCTACACCTCCTACAGTTTTGGTATGATTTCGATATAACTTGGCACATAAGTAGACTAGACCAGTCCTGTTTATTCTTACGATTTCGCTGTATTTTGTACGGATTTTTCGTCTAAAATACGTCTCACGTTTTGCTTTTATGAAAATACGGAAATTTGAAATACGTTCATTTGGAACTTAGCAGTTAGTTTTCGTTTTGATATGTCTTCTTTTCACGCATTTGAGTCGATTAATCGGAGAAGAATTTCAAACACCTAAGTGATGTCGGGTTGCCAAAAAGATGTGGTATTATAAAATGACAATGACCATGTTTTTTAAACCCAAATTTTTTTTTTATCAGTATAGTATAGTTGATCTCTTTTAATATATGTAAAATCGACGGAAATTTAAATCTTACTGGCAAATCTCACGGAAAAATCTAATCAAAAATACTGAGAGACGACGATATGGGTAAACAGGTCTGCAAAGACTAAGGTACATAATTCTTTGTATCCGTTTTTGACTTTAATGAACATTATTACCTTGGTTAAAAAAGATAGCAATTTCTGTTACTCTCAAAATGCTTCTTCAAATACAGTTTTAGTCTGATTATAATATAATGTGGCATGCAAGTAGACTACACTAAGAACATAAAGAATTATTCAAGGATCATTATTCTATTTATTGCTGTTGTAAAGTTTAATTCCAACCGCTTAAGTTCTTTCCTCTTCCTTTGCTATAAAAACGAATACGTAGAGCTTTAGTCTCGTCAGAGACTTCTGGTTTTTTGCTACATTACGAATACACGGAACGAATTCTATCGTTAAACCGGGTTCGTAGGACAATATCATTTCAACGATAGAACTTTCTATCTAAGGTGACCCATTTGAATTGCTGATAATGTTGGTAAATTTTCACCTTAAGCTCAGATCCTGTAAGAGGGCATGGGATTTTGACTCTTTTTTTCCAACCACGCATTCTCCATGGAATATCCTGGATGATTTTCAAAGAAATCCATGATGGCTCCTATTTTAGTTTTCATCCACCCTCCTTGCATGTACATAACCTGACTAATGGGACTCTCACAATACCAACGATACTGCATCTTTGAAACAAAACACGTCTGACTTGGCCAGTGTCCTTTTTCAGAATGAGAGAGGCTTTGATATACCTCTTGCTAAAAAACCCACTTCTCTCTTTTTTAAAGTCATTTTTTAAAAAAAAACAACAAAAGGTTAAAAGTGTTTATAAGATTTCATTCAAGTAAAATACGTAAAAGTCAAATGATTTAGTGTCCAGTGCATCGGCATAATGGACAATTTCTGTAGCAGGTCACTGTGAACTTCTCCATACATTTTTCACAGCAGGTATATTGACGGCATTGTCCGCATTTCCATTTTCCTTGAGTCTTTTCTTGGCAGCAAGTCATACATTCCTTTAAAGATCTGTCCCTGGTCATTTTCACCCATCGGGGAGGTGGTATATTCTCAATTTTGTTCTGCCATATGAAATATTTAATGCACCAGCTACAGCCACAATCCTTCAAACTAGGGGGATCATCTATGAACCAATGTGGAAATTGCATTTCACAATGCTGGCAAATCCTATAGGTTCTATGATGCCATCCCGGATAGTCATACACTGTGAATTCTTCATAATTCCTCGTGCTCTGATCACAGTAATGACACATATATTTTTCTTCCTCGTACAAATAGATCATTCTCCATGTGAAAATCATGATGGATATAATGAGCGCAGGGGTACTCCAAGCTCCGCTTTATATAGTCATTTTGTAAGGTCGTGTGCAAAAATGAGTTGGACCAACGTTTTTGCTCATGTACGATTTCTGGACGTTTTTTAAATCATATGCTTGTGAAAATGAAGTATGCGGAAAAGTGTTCAAATACAGAGCTAATTCGAAATGGCATAACGTAATGTGCGGGAAGAAAGATCCTTGGAGGTATTGTCAGACCCACTTCCGGGAGGTACTTGCCAATGGAAGTCAAAGACTTATTTTTAAGTGCCATGTTTGCAACGCAGATTTTAAAGCAAAACAATACCTATCAGAACATATGAAATATTCACATACTGAAACGGATCGTTACAAATGTCATAAATGCACAATGACATTTGCTCATAGCAAAATGTTCAATAAACATAAGGAAGTTTGCTGACTGAACTCTTAAAAATGACTCCTTGATAGATGGGGAGATCTCGTTAAAATGTATGAGTTAACGGAAATTATGAGACAGAAAGAAGATAAAGATTTTACAGAGTTACTAAATAGGCTTCGTGAAGGTCTGCACTCAGATGATGATGTTAGAAAGTTATGTTCAAGGCAACATTGTTTTGACAAAGGTAAGGATCCTGAAAAATTGCCTCATTTGTTAACGACAAATGTAAAAGTTAATGACCACAACATGACAGGATTTCGAAGTGCTCCTTTTGAAAAAAAGTGTGTTATCCAAGCAATTGATTTTGTCTCTGGAGATGTGGCTAATGATGTGAAACAGAAGATTTTGAATCAAATATCAAATGACCCATCTAAAACAATGGGTCTGTTTAAGGAACTCTATTTTGTAGAAGAGTTGCCTGCAGAAATTTGTATTAACATTGAAGTGCATGATCGTCTGACTAATGGTGCACCATGTATAGTGAAAAAATTTGATTTCAAAGTTGAAAATTCCATCAGATGTGGTATTGTGTGGGTTCAATTTGAACTGGAGGATATTAGAGCTTCTAACAAAATGAAATTCTCCAAATATTATAATGATGCAATATCAAAATCATGGACTCCAATTCTTGAAGTTTCCAAAACATTTACTGTTGGAAGAAACAAGACCTGTCATGTATGTAAAAGACAATTTCCATTGCGATTGGCCTGTGCCAAAACAATACATAATAAAGCTCAAGGCTCTACTATGAAAAAAGCTGTCTTGAATTTAGGAAAAAGAAAACAGGAACATTTGCATTATGTTGGTTTAAGTAGGGTTCAAAGTTCACACGACTTGCATATTTTAGAATTGAATGATAAGAAAATAATTTAGAATTGAATGATAAGAAAATAGCTGTCTCCCCTAAAGTTATTGATGAAATGATGAAATGAGACGGCTCCGTGAGCATGCATATCTGTCACTCTTTTTACCAAATCTTCAGAACATTACAAGTGATGTGAAAATAATATTTCATAATTCAGTATAACTACCTGGTTTATGAAAACGAAACTATAGGTATGCAACTATACTCAACAAAAAACGAAACGCATAATCAGATTAAATATGATAATCTAAGTTTTCAGTTTAATACTTAATTTTTTTAAAAGTGAATTTAGAGGGTTTTGATAAAAATCTACTTGTATACTGAAAATGAATTGTTTGAAATATGCTCCTTGGTATTAATCAAACATTTTTGATAAGCAAGTGTGACTTTTCAAAAATTGTGCAATGTGTAGACCTAGGGTCAGGGATTCATGTGTGGTAGGAGCACTCCTGATTATCGCTGAATATTACTGATTAGTTGACATACATTTTTGTTCCCCTACCCTGCTTATGGGTATTAATTAAACAAACTAAACAATTGTTAAGTGTGTATTTATGATTAGCATTGGTGCCTCTTTCAAAATTGTGAATGCAATAGCATCTAGCTTAAAACATGAACCAAATTCAATTATTTGAATGTTGTTGCATGATGCTCAGGTGACCTATAAGGCCCGTGGGCCTCTTGTTTTTCTTGTTGTAGTCCGAACAGCATTGCATTTGTCGGTTTCATTTTGTTATATAAAAAATATCTTAGAAGTTTTGATGGATCCGTTGTATTTCTGCGTACAAACACTTTGTGAATATACTTGGAGGCAACTCAAAATCTGTAAAATGTTTAACAGTAGACACTATTTCTTTGGTGAGTAGAGAAGACTCGGTAACGTTGGAAATCGTCATCGTCAGAGGACCAAACAAACTCAGATTTTGCGTAGGGATTGGACAGACGCCGTTTTGTCCTACTGGAACCTTCTTTTTTCTTTCTTAAAATGGAACATCTGTGGATAGCAGACCTTGTCGGTTCTCATTCTCCTCTTTCCTGAAAAGAGTATAAGAGGTGAAGTATAATTGATTTGTATTAAAATTTAGAATAACATTAATTCAAACACATCAGTTGTAAAATCCTGTAAGTGCATGGTTATTTTAAAAATAAAAAAAATACAACCGTTATTTAAGGTTATGTTATAATATTACGTTTTTTTTGTCTTTCTGAAATTCCAATGATATTTCTTTGCTTGCATTAATTTACAGTATCTTTATAACAACAAAAACTTTCTTTTTCAATACTTTTCACAAATTAGGTTCCGTATTCTGAGTCGGAGGAATGGCATCCTGACTGGATGGAATCTCCTGACTTTCCTCAGCGATTTCAAAAGGCTCACTAAAAGAGGACAAGTCTAGCTGCATCCTTTCTATCTTCTTTTTCAAGCACCCATTTTCTTTTTTCACGAAATCATAGTTCTTCTTCATCTGATATTTCGCCTTACAGAGGTCAGCACCTCATCTCCCGAGAATTCTTTTTCCATGGCCTCTGCCAGGCGTTCAATCTCCTCCTGAGAACCGATTGTTCTTTTTCCATGGCCTCTGCCAGGCGTTCAGTCTCCTGAAAACCGACTGTTTTTTTTTTCATGGCCTCTGCCAGGCGTTCAGTCTCTGTAATTCCCAACACCTGCTTGAAGTCTTTCTAATATGCCACTTATTTTGAGCGTAGATGACTTTATACTTTTATCATCCATATTGTCTCCTGAGAAAAGAAATTTAGAACTATTATATGGTCCCCGTAGCCAACAACAAGTAAAATCTAAGTCTTTCATGCAAACTTACATAATCATTTATACATGTATTGATTCTTCAATAAATTCATAAGGGGTACATTTACCGTTTATACTCGCCTATAAGTCGGTTGTATTTTATAAGCTTATATATCATAGGACTGACCTCATATAATACCATTCATTTCATTGCTGGTCTATAAGTCGAACATAGAGTTTTGGACCAGAAATTAACTCCCAAAAATCCGACTTATAGGCGAGTATATACGGTATTACTCCATTGTACCCCTAGCTCATTCTTTATATACAAAATACAATTTACAATCATTAAATTCCTGGAAAAATTTTATATATACGAGGGCCATTTAAAAATTACGCGGAATGTGGTTATGACTGTGGATTATTTACTCTTACAGACGTCATATATGTATAAAATTTCAAATAAATATGTATCTTAAAGATTCCAATAAATTTTGGGCAAAATTTCTGTTTTTTAAAAAAATCTACTAAAATTATCGGTATGTTGATATCGTTGATGGAGAGGTACGGCGCACGACAAAAAATTGAAGCAAAAGCATGCGGATTCAAAAATTTTGACTAATTGATTTTCTAAAATTAACGATATTTTTCAACAATTTTCTCAAATGTATCTTTAAATTGTTCTCTCATTATGTATTTAGATTTCGAACGTAATAGTTGAAGTACTTACAGAAATATAGTGATTTTTCCCTGATTCCCGTGAGACCGAGTGTGAAATTGACGTCACCTGCATTGACGGCGCATCACACTTTTGTTTAAATATGTGTAATGCTCGAGATATCGGCAACAAAGATCCAAAATATGCATAATAAAACATGAAGTAAACTAGGATATTCGTGACATTCGTCCACAAATAGCAAATTGAGATTTTAGACAGTTATCAATTTCAATCTCAGGGCCAGAAGGGCTATTAAAAACAATTATAAGGAATGTTTTGTTGTGGAAACAGTGAAAGAATATGTTAATAATTCACGGTTAGTAATATTTTGATATTACAGTTTTAAAAACATGGAGAAAAAGAAATCGAGAAAGAGCGCACTTTTTTGTGCGCAATAAATATAATAAAACGTTTTTTCAATGGGTGGCACTGTAGCTATCCGGTCTATCAATGTAATTTTTTCGGAGAGCTTCTGTTCTGCAGCTAGCCAAAAACAATATATATATGTACGCCTCAGATCTATCGAACCAGGCGCATAAAATAACTAATTTTTGTTGTGTTTTAACCAAAGAAAATTTAAAATATATATCAAGAACTTTGGGTTCGATAAGATAATAAAATGAACCCTATTGCCTCTAAAATATTCAAATAGAACTTTCGGGTTATGAAATTCATTTCCTTTCTTTGAGAAAATTTTCAGGTATTCAGGTATTAAATAATTTGTCATAACAAATTACGAAAATATACTGCTGCGTCCATAACAAATAATGTTGTTTTTCAATACCAAGAAGTAAAATTTATTTGCACAGACCCATAGAAAGCAATTAAGGTTTGGGGCGTCGGGTATTATCAGCCAAACGTTTTCATACAGGAGCATTAACTTAAAATCCTGGACAAATCACAAAAAGGTTGTCAAACGTTATTAAAGGGGCACACACATAAATAACTTAAGTTATGTTTATCGTGAGGTATTCTATATACTCAGGTAAATGATGGGAGGTAGCACGTTAACCCCCACCCGGTTAATTTTTACCATACAACCATAGTGAATGCCATATTGTCTGCAGTGAGAAATTGAAATAAATAGATGATTGATTTACATTTTGTTTAATTACTACTGATTTATTATAATTTTAATCAAAATTAGTTTGATTTATTTCAATTTATTTTTATTCGGGCATTGAGACACCCAACTTCTCGTCATCCGAGCTGTCGTCAGATATTACGATTACATCTCCGGCGTCATTTGAGGCCTCGGAGACTGACTGCAGCTGGATGTCATCCAACCATCAGATGGATTTTGCATGTTCTCTAGAAATGAGAAAAAATAAACAGTACTCCGATTCCAAAGAAAAAGACACGGGTGGCTCCTCACTCGGAAAGATTTCTCTCCTCGCAGATAGGTTATTGAGGCCAATGTGTTGTATTTTCCCGAAGAGAGACCCATCTATGTCCTTCATCAAGTTATTAAACTGACTTTCCGTAAGGAGGGGGGAGTTAAAATAATGGTTCATGTACTTCTGCGGTTACAACTTGTCTAAATGTTTAAAAAATGAATGAAAATAAAATCCTTGTTTTTGCATGATTACGGATATTAAAATTAACGAAATTAATTTGAAAATACATATATTTATATACATTAGAATCTTTATACCCCCCCCCCCCCCACCTCCTTTTATTTTTTTAAATTATAAATTGAGAAAACTCACTTGTTCATTTGTTCCATTCTGCTAAAGAACTTCCACAAAAAATATATGATAATAAAATGTAGCTAAAAAAGTAGTTATAGAAGATTCCAAGAGAAGAAGAAGGTAGAGGGGAGGAAACGTGTCCTTTTATAGTGTTTGTTCGCATTTCAATTTTGCCTACCATTTCAAACTCTTCCAATAAAAAAATTAAGTATCCGCAATATTTGCTACATATATAGGCCATCGACGTTGTTTAGCCCAAGGTTATACATATATTTCTGTATAACTTGACATATATTTTCGCATAACTTGGACACCCTGATCGGTTTTCATTACTGTAAATTCATGAAACGTAGTGATTTTATTTTAAAACTCTGCCCTTTCTGCCCTCGAAGAGAATAAAACCGGTTCTTAATAAATATAATTCAATTAAACAAACACAAAATTATTTTCATGTAACTTCTTAAAATAATTGAATGAAACAAAAATAAAATTTGAAATTATTCCCTTGTGACTTTTGTAAAAGCGCTCAGAGCGAGCCTTAATATAATCATTAGGGTCTTCCGCTTCCTTCGGAAGACCCTACTGTTATTCTATTGTTTCTTATTATTCTTTTTTTTTTCCCGCTCGATTTTTGACAGGCGATTTCTCAAAGACCTTTGGACTGGTCGTTATGAAACTTTCAGGATAGTTAGCTTGTAGTTAAACCTATTTAAACCTGTTTTCAGTTTTTTGATGCATGCCTTCATTTGTGAGTTATTGCCCTTTAATTGAAAATTTTTGATGTCTCGTTTCCACTGAAGATCTCAAAAATGACATAAGATATTTACACGAAAGTTGGAGAACTTGTAGCCAATACATTGTAGATGTGCACAACGATAAAATTATATAGCTGATTTCTTAACGTTTTGAAGCTATAAAACGGCAAATTTTAGTAATTTTTTTTCTTTGAATTTTTGCTACTTTTTGTGTAATAACTTTTAAACCGAGAATAATTTGGTAAGAAATATATTACAAAAGTTGTGGGTAATTACGAGAGCTTTCATATTTGATTAACGAAAAGGGGCTGGCCCCTATAATTAGGGGTTAATAGCTCATACACGCTTTTTTTCTGATAGCTAAAAATATTGGTATATTATGAAAAAGTTTGACTGAAATAATTTCGAACTTATAAAATATTGTCATTTGATATAAAAAGAAATAAACTTCCAGCTATATTTAATTGTTTTTTTTATAAAACAAGTACGTATGTGAGAAACCTTTCAGGAACAAGTTGTCTACTATAGCCAGCCAAGCCTTTACTGCATACATGTGCACATTTTTAGTTGATGCATCTAAAAGATATAGTTTTGATTCGGTGTTTCTTTGTTTTCTTTTTATTCAAATAATTTTAAAATGTGATGATGTACACAACAATAATTAGTACCAAGTTTAGAGGATTTTTTCGCGCTTGTTTGTAAACAACGCGCGGCATTGTGGGAAATAGGAAGGTACTAAAGACGCGATGTACTAAACACTGATTTGACCTGATTCAAATTTGTCTGTAAATGTTCCAAACAATTGAATTTTTGTATAGTATATGCCTCGAAGTAATAAAGTCTGTAAATAAGTAATTTAAAATACTCAATATTACCATTTAATTAAAAATTAAAACGTCAGGTAAATATCAGGTCTATAGTATATCCCGTTTTTAGTGTGCCCCTTCGAGTCGACGTCGGACACATGTTTGCCGTTTACAAACTGAAAATAGAATGATTTGTGAAGTTGAACATTTTCTCACAAAGAATCCGTTTGTAGACATGCACACTCATTTAATCTGCAGCTACGAAGTACTTTGTCACTTCTCTGTAACATTATTCTAAGCAGAATTATCCCGATTCATATATTCTAAGAATCTTGTGTGAATTGTTTACGAGGAAATTCTGACTGTCACATTAACAAGGATGAACACTCTTGACTCTGCTTCGGATTTCCCAGTGATAATTGTATCGAGTGATGAAAGAGCTGACGGCGACATTTTAATGTATGATTGGCTTGGACCATTGGAATGAAGGTTAGAATATTTTGATTACTTAAAATTTACACTACTGATTACATGACAGTGACATACATTGATGTTATTAGAAATACACACGGATATATTATCTGTTTTACAGTTCAGACGCTCTCTGTTCGCCTTGTAAATCCCCACAGCTTTATATTTTATTTTTTTTAAATTTGAGGATGTAATTTCAACAGCCCTACTTTCTATCATAGTGATCATACTCTATAATTCAAACTGCACTTAATGTTTCAGAATATATTCAACTAATTATATATTGACAGTGTGACTGTAAGGGTGAGGGCAGATACTTATTTAGTTTTAATTTAGATTGTGCTTGTCAAGCTGCATTTGACATTTGGTGCATCCATGCTCAGTGTTCACACTGAGAGTTTATTCAAATGTTTAATACGAATGAATTCACTGCTCGTTAAATTACTTCCCATTAGCTCCATGGGAACATGAGTAAGGATAGCTAATTCAAATTCAATAGACATGAATTTTGAATGTAGCTTAAACATTATAAAGAAGCTAAGCACTGTGGGTCCAAAGTATACTGCGGAAAAATTGTGTGGAGCAATGTGCAAGTCACAATCTTCTTTTGCCAAGGTGTTATCATAAGAGCTCGCATTATGGGCAGGGATTTGTGCTGCTGTCTGGACTCGCTATAAATAGATGTTCCAGAGTTCTTGAAATCTTTTTTTCGCTGTCAGTCATTTGGACCGACTGCCATGCGAAGTTTGTCAGTCCAGACAGATTTCTATCAGTCCAAAATAAATTCAATAAAAACATGAAAAAAAAAAATTGTATTTAAATTTTATGATCAATAAACACGGCGTCTATATGAACACTGCACACTTTTTACCCTAGCACCGTCAAGAAACTTGTTTTAACAGTTAACCAATAGTTTGGCGCAAGTTAGAATAATCTGTCTTGGAACAAGTCCTCATAACAGTTATACTCGCAATGTAGCAAATAGTTACAGAATTGCTCCGAAACGAATTTGAAGTATAGGAAAGGATATGCACTGGAAATAACTTCAAAATTAATTACAACAAACCAATTTTTAAGGTCGCGTATGTCTTTAAATCTTAATTATGATCCAAATAAAGAAGATAATTCAACTGATTTTCTTTACGTTTTTTTCTCGCTTATTACACGCCATGTTTGCATTAGGAACTCTTTGGAATCTTCGTAGTAAATGTACTGAGTTCAAGTCATTGCCGGTGTTTATTTTGCGACATAGTGAATATACGGAACAAATTAGAACATTGTCTCCAAATTTGCACTTGTATTTATCAAGAAGCCATTACAACATGCAGAAAAAGAGTTTGAAAGATAACGATTGATCGATTATAGGGAATTTGTTCGAAATTTAGTAGGATTTTCGCAAGTTCTCTGTCAACACCGTCCGGTCATTTGGACTGATACAGAACGGAAAGTAATCGGTCCTTGGTTGTTTCTATCGGTTTTGCCGACAGGACCGAAAGATTTCAAGAACTCTGATGTTCTCAAAAAGTCTTAATTATTTAATATCATACTTTACTGACAAAAAAGGACAAATATTGCTCAGTTAAATTGCAAAAGAAATTTGTTTAAAAAAATTGTAATAATAGAAAGTTTGCTTTTTTGTTTGATAAGACTGCTGTAATGGTTTAATGTTTGTTTATTTGCCTTAATCATACATTTTTCAGTCATTTCATGGTGCCACCACTTGGGATGGTATTAGCTGCAAATATAGACTTGTACTCAGCACTTATTGCCTTTAAGAAGTATGAGATCCATTTTGTGCTAACACCTACCGTGACACAGAATCTTGGTTTATGCAGTCTCATAGGAGTAACCTGTCTAAAGCATTTAGCAATGGGATTGGAACCTGCGACGTAAGGTTCAGCTTCTTATTGATACTTTGATTTATAATATTTATTTGAGAATTTCACTCATTCACATACTTAGAGATGTTGATATATATTGTTGAATAGCATCAATTTAGACCTTTACTTAGCTAAGTAAACATGTACTGTGAGGTTTTTAAGGTCTCATTCATTTTATATGCCAGATGCATGTTAAGGAACATTACTGCATAAATGTTTTTGTCTTAAATTTGAAGCTCTTTACTAATATAGAGATATGTTAGTGTTAAACCTCTTCAAATTAGGGTAGACCTTTACTTTATACCCAGCAATGTGAGTGTGTTGTGTGAACTTGTGTTAGCGAGACAGTGTGTTGTATGAATTTGTGTTAGCAAGGCAGTGTGTTTTGTGAACTTAATTGTGTAAGCCTGACAGTGGGTTGTGTGAATTCTTGTTAGCTTGACGATGTGTTGTGTAAACTCGTGTTAGCGGGACAGCGTGTTGTGTGAAATCGTGTATAAAGTGTAAGTGTGACAGTGTGTTGTGTAAACTCGTGTTAGCTAGACAGAGTGTTGATTGAACTCGTATTAGCGAGACTTCGTGTTGTGTAAACTTGTGTTAGTGAGACTGCGTGTTGTGTAAACTCGTGTTAGCGAGACTGCGTGTTGTGTAAGCTCATGTTAGCGAGACAGCGTGTTGTGTGAACTCTTATTAACGAGACAGCATGTTGTGTGAGTTTGTGTTAGCGTGACAGTGTGTTGTGTGAACTTGTTATCCTGAAAAATTGTCGTGTGAACTGGTGTTAGAGAGATTGCATATTGTGTGAACTCGTGTTAGTCAGACTGCGTGTTATGTGAACTCGTGTTAGCGATATTGCATGTTTTTAGCTCTACTGGTCAGAGACCAGAAGAGCTTATGCGATAGTAATGCGTCCGTCGTCCGTCCGTCTGTCTGTCTGTCTGTCCGTCTGTCTGTCTGTAACAATTTTTCAAAATGCTACTCCTCCTACAGTTTTGGCTTGATTTCAATATAACTTGGCACACAAGTAGACTACACTAAGATACATAATTCTGTGTATCAGTTTTTGATTTCGATGAACGGTGTTGCCATGGTTACTAAAAATAGAAATTGTTGTGAAATTCTTTCAAAATGCTACTCCTCCTACAGTTTTGGTCTGATTTCAATATAACTTAGCACACAAGTAAACTACACAAGGATACATAATTTTGTGTATCGGATTTTGATTTCGATGAAAGGTGTTACCGTGGTTACTAAAAATAGAAATTTATATGAAATTCTTTCAAAATGCTCCTACAGTTTTGGTCTGATTTCAATATAACTCGGCAAACAAGTACTTTACACTAAGATAGATAATTCTGTGTACCGGTTTTTGATTTCAATTGAACGATCTTTCCGTGGTTACTAAAAATAGAAATCTGTGAAAATCTTTCTGTCTGTCTGTCCGTCTGTCTGTCTGTAAACAATTTTTCAAAATGCTACTCCTCCTACAGTTTTGGTCTGATTTCAATATAACTTGGCAAACTAGTAGTCTACACTAAGATACATGATTCTCTGTATCGGTTTTTGATTTCGATGAATGGTGTTGCAGTGGTTACTAAAAATAGAAATTTTCAAGAAATTCTTTCAAAATGCTACTCCTCCTACAGTTTTGGTATGATTTCAATATAACTTGGCAAGCAAGTAGTTTACACTGAGATACATAATTCTGGGTATCGCATTTTGATTTCGATGAACCGTGTTGCCATGGTTACTTAAAATAGAAATTTCTATGAAATTCTTTCAAAATGCTACTTCTCCTATAGTTTAGTCTGATTTCAATATAACTTGACACACGAGTAGACTACAATAAGATACATAATTATGTATATTAGTTTTTCACTTCAATGAATAGTGTTGCCATGGTTACTAAAAATAGAAATTTCTGTTAAATACTCTCAAAATGCTACTCCAAATACAGTCTTAGTCTGATTATAATATAAAGTGGCATGCAAGTAGACTATAATAAGAACATAAAGAGACTTAATCAAGGATCATTATTATATTTATTGCTGTTGAAAAGTTTCAGTTTCAATTTCCAACTGCTTCAGTGTCGACAGAGACTTCTGGTTTGAATTTGTGTTAGCGTGACAGTGTGTTGTGTGAACTCGTGTTAGCGTGACAGTGTGTTGTGTGAAATGGTATTAGGATGACAGTGTGTTGTGTGAAATGGTATTAGGATGACAGTGTGTTATCGCAACAGCGTTTGGTGCAAACTTGTGTTAGTGAATAGTGAGACAGCCTGTTTTGTGAATTTGTGTTAGCGTGACAGTGTGTTGTGTGAACTCGTGTTAGCCTGACAGTGTGTTGCGTGAAATGGTATTAGAATGACAGTGTGTTGTGTGAAATGGTATTAGGATGACAGTGTGTTATCGTAACAGCATTTGGTGCGAACTTGTGTTAGTGATTAGTGAGACAGCCTGTTTTGTGACTTTGTGTTAGCGTGACAGTGTATTGTGTAAACTCGTGTTAGCGTGACAGTGTATTGTGTAAACTCGTGTTAGTGAGACTGTGTGTTGTGTAAACTCATGTTAGCGTGACAGTGTGTTGTGTGAATTCATCTAAGCGTGACAGTGTGTTGCGTGTACTTGTGTTAGCTAGACAGTGTGTTGTATGAACTCGTATTAGCGAGACTGCGTGTTGTGTAAAACTTGTGTTAGCGAGACAGCGTGTTGTGTGAACTTGTGTTAGCGAGACAGCGTGTTTGTGAATTCGTGTAAGCATGATAGTGTGTTGTGTGAACTCGTGTTAGCCTGATATTTTGTTGTGTGAAATTGTATTAGCGTGACAGTGTGTTGTGTGTTAGTGTGACAGCGTGTGGTGCGAACTTGTGTTAGTGCGAAAGTGTTTTTCAGTGATGTGATGGCGAGCTGTGTGATAGCCTAATGGCGTCTTTTGTGTCGGTAAGATGGCACGCTTTTATGAAAGTGCTATTGAGCTTTAGCAAGTGGCCCTATCTGGACACGCCTTATTATAATTGATCAGTTCTCAGATATACAGTGAATTACCGGTATTATTGTCACCATGAAATCAGCATTTACAGTTGCAATTACCTAGTTAGTAATCATAAGATATTGGTTTGCCAGTTTTAAAATTATGGTGTTCCAATGATGTGAAGTTGCAGTGTGTTAGAATGTTAATTTCAACAGACTGCCACTCCAATGCAGCTTTAAACAACACGCTGCTGTGTTAACACAAAACAAAATATCATGCAAACACAACTCTAAACAATCTGTTGAGTGTTAGCTTCACTGCATGTTGGATTCAGTGTGCTGGCATATTATCACTGACGTACATGGTAGCACATTGTCACCTCGTGCTAGTATGTTGTCATAAATACTCTAGCACATTATCCTAAACCCACTAGTGCATGATTACTTTGCACTTGTATGTTGTCTTATTAGGGGATAGCATAAATGACTGCCTTAATTGGTGTAAACTTCTTTTAATTGATGAAAGAGTACATTAAAATTTACAAATTATACACAGAAAATGTGACAATATCTTATCTCTCAATTTGATAATCTAATTTATAATCTCATGAATTGCACTTTTTATTAGTAAAAGAATTATAAATTAAAAAATTTCAATTTCTTTTGGATAGGTGTGACTCATCTGAATACTGAATTTTGATACCAAGCATGACCATGATTTGCCAGAAGATCATCTGTTTCGATATGACATGGAATAAACAGCATAGTGAAAATAAGTCAAGTTTTGGTTTGTGAAGACAATTTTTAAACACACTGTGTATCATTTTTAAATTTTGATTTGACAAAATAAATCCACAAATATGAACATATCAATTGCTCTCAGTTTTTCAAGTGAAATAGTTTTTGTAACAGAAATACATGTACCAGTAATTACATTGGAATAAATGTTATTATGTTCCCCAAACGAAGTTGGGGAACAGATTGTTTTTACTCTGTTTCTTATTATTATTATTATTATTATTATTATTCCTGGGAAAATTTTGTCCTTGAGTGATCTTGTAAACAACACATCCGAGTAAGGTAAAAAAAAATTATGGTCAGCAGATGTGTTAAGTAGATTTGCCGAACAAAGGTCATTTTGCTCGCATGTGCTTGCAAGAGTGTGCACGTGCAACACGTGAAATGACCGATTTAATTGATATAGGCGTAACTTTTTAAATTTTTGATGAAATGCTTTGAAACTCATAATGTAAGGATATATTAGTAATATAGACAAGATGACATGGTCAAAGTAGCAAGATCTCACGCGCATGCACGTGCGCTTTGCTCTGATTGGCTGAAACTAAAGTCTCAATATCTTTCTTGTTTTTTGACGAAATCCTTTGAAATTTTGAACATAGCCATGCATTAGGATATCCTACAACAGGAAATATAGAAATTATAATGAAAACACGTGCATGCATGTGCGCTGCAATCTGATTGGCTGAAACTTTAAATAGCTATAACTCCCTTGGTTTTCAACCAAACAGGATGGGATTCGGAACATAGATATATAAAATGGACTTCTACAAGAAGGTATGGTCACCATGCACATGCATACACGTACGTGTACGTGAGCTGCAATCTGATTGGCTGAAACTTTAAACAGTTATAACTCCCTTGGTTTTCAACCAAACAGGATGGGATTTGGAACATAGATATATATAATGGACTTCTACAAGAAGGTATGGTCACCATGCACATGCATACATGTGAGTTAAGTGCGCTGCAATCTGATTGGCTGAAACTTTAAACAGTTATAACTCCCTTGGTTTTCAACCAAACGGGATGGGATTTGGCACATAGATCGATTTAATGAACTTCTACAAGAAGGTGTGGTCACCATGCTCATGTATGCACGTGCGTGCACGTGAAATGGGTAAAATCAAAAATACACTTGAATGAGCGAATTTTTTAATACTTTTGGATTAAATACTTTAATATTTAGTATATTAGGATATATAGATTGTTTTGACAAGATGATATGGTCATTACGTACATGCATTCACATGCGCACACATGCAATGCTAAAATTTGAATGAGCATGGAACATTTCTGAGTAAACGTTGTTAAAGTCTCAAATGCATAGAGTTTGTGTTATTTAATGAAGCTTACAGGGAATTTGGCACCAAAAGGGAGTTGGGGAGCGTTTGGGGAACATCTGTAACGGTCCCCGTTACAATTAGCACTAGTTTTTAAATATAATAATATTTTGTTTGTGTAGCATGTTGACCTCTTTATTAACTCGACAATTTTCCAGTATTTACTCCAATCATACTTCTATGACCTGAAACTAAAGAACACTATGTATAGCTACATGTACATACAGTTAAACATGCATAATATCAATACTTGATCTTACAAAAAGAAAGGCATCCAGAAACTGGAAAACTTCATCATGTGAAAGGATTCATTCAAATGAAATACAGCTGTCATGAGAGATATATGTACAAAAAAGATTCATAAATTAACCTGTTTTGATATGTCTCACAGTACCCCAGAATTGGAAAGAACCTTTTATAGACAAGGTGACTATGAAGAATATGGAGTTTTAAAACCTAATGTGAGAAACAGAGAATTAGTTCCAAGAGATTGTAGATTTACCTGAATATACCCCACACTTATGACAAAATAGGTGTACATTCTTCATCCACATTAAGTGTATGTGTATGTATGTGTTATTGTTTAATGAAAAAAAATAAATTTAAAAATGTGTGTATGTATGTGACTGTGTAATTGTTGTTTTGATGAAAAAAAAAAAATAAATGTTAAAAAAAATAAATGTTAAAAATGTGTGTTGTAATGTGAATTTATTTTTTAAAAAGAGGGGAATTATTATTATTATTATTATTATAATTAAAAGTTAAAAGAAAAACATTTTTAAGTTTTTAAAAAGTTATAAAAATTAAAAAAAAAGTGACCTGGTGTTAAAACTTGAGAGAAACATACACACAATGTTTCTTGTTTTTACCCACTGTAGAAGAAGGTAATCTTTTCTTTTTTACCCACTGTATAAGGTACTCTTTTCTTTTTGAACACACACAAACGTTTCTTTTCTTTTGGCTATTAAAAAAGGTCCTCTTTTTTCTAAGATACAATCGTTTCTTTGACTGTATTTTAGAAAAAAAAAAGGGAAAATCTTTTTTTCCTAAGACACACACAAATCTTTTCGAAACAATTGGGTGGCCGTAAAAACGGCCGGGGGATGATTTTTTTTTTTCTCAAAGGGTTTACTCCCTGAATAACATTCCTCTCCCTCCAAATTCTCTTCGCTCGGAGAGGTATTGTCTTTGATTGGTGGTAAGGGACTCAAAGAAATCTGGCCTTCCGGGGGGTGGTGGACTTCTAGCTGGAGGTTTAATAAGTCCTCGTCAATGAGGGGTTGCAATCCTTGATCTACCGATCAATCCTTGATCAATCGTCATTTGTTTACTAGCTCAATGGGATTATGGAAAAGCAAGTCACCGACCTAAAAGAATTTCCACTTATCAGGATACCCCACAAAAACAGAGAGCAATGGTTTCAAACTTGTTTACAAGAAATGGGGGAAAGTTTACCTTACCAGACTTATGCTTTTCCTTACAAGATTGCCTGTGGACTAGCCCAAGGAAACTGGACTCATTATAGACATTATATTGAACAATTTGTACACACTTATGACAAACAGATGTACATTCTTCATCCACATTAAGTGTATGTATGTATGTGTTGTTATTGTTATTTAATAAAAAATAAATGTTAAAAATGTGTGTATGTATGTGTGTGTGTGTGTGTGTGTTATTGTTTGATGAAAAAAATGAATTTAAAAATGTGTGTATGTATGTGTGTGTGTGTGTGTTATTGTTTGATGAAAAAAAAATAAATTTAAAAATGTGTGTATGTATGTGTCTGTGTAATTGTTGTTTTGATGAAAAAAAAATGTTAAAAATGTGTGTTTTAATGTGAATTTATTTTTTTTTAAAAGGGACTTTCCTTTTGATTATCATTATTATTATTTAAAAGTTTTAAAAAGTTACAAGAAAAACATTTATAAGTTTTTAAAAAGTTATAATTTTTTTTTTTAAAGTGACCTGGTGTTATAACTTGAGAGAAACATACACACAATGTTTCTTGTTTTTTACCCACTGTATAAGAAGGTAATCTTTTCTTTTTTACCCACTGTAGAAGGCACTCTTTTTCTTTTTGAACACACACCAACGTTTCTAATTTAACCACTGTACAGAAGCAGTACCGAAACAATTGGGCAGCCCTTAAAAGGGTTTTTTTAAGGTCTTCCGTCTTCAGCGGAAGACCTTTCTGTTATTCTTAGGTTTCTTTTTCACTTTTATTATTGTTTTTTTTTTCTTACCGATTTTGTGCACGCGATTTCTCGAATACGGCTTGATGGATTTTCATGAAACTTTCAGGACTCATGTATCATCACTTGAACCTTATGTGTTTTTTTTTCTTTTTCGATGATGTCAATTCCGGTCTGAGATATTGCCGATTTTATGAATTTTAAAGGGTTGTGTTGTCCAGAGTTTTTCTGAAAAATGAGATGAGATAGAAACATGAAACTTTCAGGCATGAGAGACCTATGTCTGTAGATGTGCCTTTTGTATTTGGCTTTTTCCGGAAACGCCGTACGTCGCCGGTAGCTATGGTCCGAAAAATGGTCTATCATGAATTTGAAAATTTTAAACTTTTTACCTGTAAATATTTTATCAAAACATATAGAACAAAATCTGTTAAGAATGTGACGATTTTGAACGGATATCAACGATAAGGGGCAGGCCCCTATAATTAAGGGCCTAGAGGGGCCGAAAGTTTTTTCCTTATATCTCAAAACGTATTGAAAATTTGTAATACGTCAAAGAAGCAAAGTTGTTTAAAATGTCAAGCTTAATCTATTGGGGTCATAAAAAAACGTCTGGCGTCGTCACTTCTGGCCAAACCGGAAGTAGTCGGAAAATGCGTATTTTTGCCGTTCTTGACAAGTTTTTTGGTAACATATGACTCTGGGAGCATAAAAATTAATTTTCCGTCCGTCGTCGTCACTTCCGGTCAAACCGGAAGTACCAAAAATTGATTATTTTGGCATTGATAACATAGCCTTAGAGGATTCAAACCATTTTTAATGCGTTATTTCACATTTTTGTTAAAAATGAAAGCTACTTCCGGTCAAACAGGACGTAAGACCTACTCGTTGCTTTGCAACGAGATTGGCTCTAGTTTTTTGTTATTTTTGGTTTTGTAATTTTTTTTTGTTTTTTTTTTCCATATTTTGTTTTCAAGGTTGGGTCCAGGTGGGTCCCTAGGAGTTTAACAGTTGCTCCACCATGCTTCCAAAGTTGTCATCCGAATCCCCGGACCCTCCAAACTGGGGTCTTCGCCCCAGGGGATGATTGAAGATTAACTCATCATTTCTGCATAGGGGGCACGAAAGCCTCTCTTCCAGGATGCGGGCAGCACATAAGGTACATGCTGGGCGCTGCAGGCAGCGCCCGCACACAAAGTTGTTAGGCTCACCTTCAGTTAAGCATAAACTGCATAAAATCGTTTGGATCGGGACAGGGAAGCCCCACTGGGGAATTCGACCTTCGTTCATGGCTCTGGCTTGGGGGGTTGGAGCAGCAGCAGCAGGTGTGGACGACGGGGGGGGTGGGGGCGGCGATCTGGTGGGTGGTCGTCGTCGTGGTGAACTCCTACTCCTTCTGTAGGGGTGAGCCCTCCTCTGTCGAAAATCAATCTGCATACTGCCCATGTTGAGATCCAACATAACTTCCGTAGTATCTGTTCGCCTGATCAATATGTGACTCTCCACAAGGATGCCTGGAACATTTATCAATTGCTGGAAAAAAATTTGCCATGTCTTTCTCTTCTTACTTCTTTCTTCACTGCTGAAATCAACCACGAAGGAATGATGCTGAATACCCGGAGGGTCTGTACTTATAACCAATTGCAGACGATAGTCCAATATCGCGGCAAACATCGATTATCCATCATGTGATTGAAAATCCTGACCTGTGATAGGCTATCACAAAAAAGTCGCTTTTGCAAAAAGCAAACGACAGTTTAATATAGCGGCAACATCGATAATCAATCATGTGATTAAAAATCTTGACATGTGATAGGCTAACACAAAAAAATTGCTTTTGAAAATAGCGCCACCTAACGTGTAAAACAAGAAATCATGTAAATAATTGATAAACTTATGGATATTCAACATCTTTCAATTCTCCGTACACAATACAATATAAAATAAGATAACAGTTAAAACATCGAATACTATATATATTAAACAACTTTCAATCATTAATTTCAATCATACACAATGTTTTATCCAATTATAGACCACATCAAATCATCAACATTCGATGGTAAATTTATCGACTACATTAACAGTGACAAAGGGAAATTCAGGGAACCCGATCCCGAGTGTATATGACGTCATACAATAACATAACACTGATGTAGTATTACATGATTTTTTATTTTATTTCTTAAAAACTAACAAAACAAAGCTTCTAACTAGAATTCTCCGACGAAATCGTATTCGATCCGCTACTAGGGTCATCCTGGGACTTCTCTGCTCTTTCAGGGGGGTAATTCGTAGATTTGATTGAGGCTGGTATTAAAAGTCAAGGATTTCCTAGCCTCTGTGAATTTTCCAGGTATTTCATTCCGTATTGAATACATACTTTCTCCATCGCATCTATGTCCTGCCACAGTAAAATCACTTTGGCCGCTTGGGGATCGGTCAGGAAACTGTAAGGCTTTCCGAAATAACGGGTCAGGTTCAGTCCGTACCATTTCTGGGGCAGAATGGTTTTCATATGTCGACATAGAACATGTATGGTAGCTAGTCTCCCCATGGTCGTCGCATGATGTGATAAGGTTAGACATTGTAACCATAAATCCTGAGGGGTTTCCATGATAGTGGTCGCTTCCTGAAATACTTGTTCTGCCTCCGGGGGAAGAGATTCTTGGTGGTTTTGTGCCCATCGTACTAAACAATCATACCCATTTAAAATCAGAGAGTGAGTGTGTATCAGGGATGACATGATAGTCGATTGTGAAGAAAGGATCAGACTTTTCTTCTCATTTATACCCCTCCGTATAAAACTTAGGTTAAAGGTTTTTTTTTGCTTACGGTCCCCCTTACAGGTGATGCAACAGGTATAAAAAAAGATGATGCAACAGGTATAAAAAGATGATGCAACAGGTATAAAAGCCCAGGTATTTTTGCACACGGCACACAGCAGGTATATAAAGGGGAGCTGGGATTTGAGGATCAGTCTTGCTTGACATTTCGAACTTGACAGACGTGAAAAAAATATTATGACAGAAGCAATGATGAATACCCCAGACAACCCCAGCTATGTGACACCTGAAGAATATGTAGGAGCCCCCTATAGTTTTCAAGAATATGCGAATAAAGAAGATATGGGGAACTTGAATACAACTCTCGATGGAATTGTTAACATGCTGTCTGGTCTTGACAACAAGATGAATGATATGAACAACAAGGTGAGTGATGTTCAAAACCAGCTGAATCATCTGAAAATTTACATCACCAAAATGAAAGGAGGAAGCACTTACCAGAAAAAAGAAGGACAAGGGGAATCGGGAGAGACTAAGAAAACCAGACAGACGGATCCATGCTACATCTGCAAAGAGTTAGGGCATTGGGCCCCAGATTGTCACCGAAAAAAAACAGGATTCGTGCTACAAGTGCGGGAAATCTGGTCATTGGGCTAATCAGTGTCACAGAGGATGAGGAGGATCAACAATTCGTCAAAGAAATACAAAAACTGGAGAAAAAGCCTCAGGAACCCAAGAGGAAACTACCCCTGATGACCGAAAAGGCCCAAAAGAAGAAAAAGTAAATGGTTGTATTTTTTTACCTGAATAACATTGCTGTGTTCTCATCTGTCTTGTGTGTTATTTGTTATTGTTTTTGAGGAAATCCAGTTTGAACTGGCTGGCTGGCTAGACCGTCTAGACTGTGAATGAAAGCGTGAGGTCATAATCTTGAGTCGTTGCCAAAATCGTAGTAGCAGCGTACCAATGTAAACATAGTGTAAACACACCCCCGTATTTAGGGCCGACTAAATGTAATGAATTGAACCACTTACCTGCACTCCCTTGACCCAGCTATCCCCCAGGGGCTGCACTCCCTTGACCCGCCTATCCCCCACAGGGGCTGCACTCCCTTGACCCGCCTATCCCCCTCAGCCCCAAAAGTGCACTCAGTTGACCCGCCCGGCCAGACGCCTTATACTACTGGCATCGTGACCCCTGGCCTGCGACAACAAATCATCAAACATGTGGTGTAATTTGTTTTGAATATCTATCAATTTATCCCCCCGCCACTGGTCGTTAAATTTCACCTTGAACGTCGTGTCGTGGGCCAAGTTTTTCTTAAATGTTCGAGTATCTCTCTTCCAGATGTAATAAGGTTTCTCTAAAGGGTCCTCGGAATCAGAACCCTCTCCACCCCCTGACTGGGCACTCGTTGATGACTGGTCCTCATCGATGGAAAGCCTCGGTTTTTTGGCAGGAGATTCATGGCAGGGAGAACCTCTTGCCATAAGTCGTCGATGTGTGTTTCCCACTCAAGTTCCTTTTCATGCTAGAGTTCTCTTAATCGGTTCTCGATTTCAGCGTCGCCAACAAGACCATTGGCTATTGCAAACAACTGTATGGTGTCTGGGTCTGTCAACGAGTCCAGGATTTCTTTGAGGAGACTGTTGCTTGCCATTTCTTAAAGAATAAAAAAATTCTTACACTAGACCAGTGCCAGTTAAAAAATACACTATATCAGTGTCAGTTAAAAAATTCTAACAGTATTACACAACTGTTTCATAGTTTACTTGAGAACAATTTGCAATTAAATGGTAAAATAACAGGAATGAATCCATCATCATATAATAACAAGAAAGCTGTGAAATAAATGTACTTTAATCCAGTAAAATCATACAATAAACACACACCATAATCAGGAAATATAAATGAAATAAAAAAAAAAAACAAAAACAAGGACAAAACTCAATATCAGTTACAATACTGAAGGCCTACCTGACCTGTTAAATCAAAAATCTAATCCTAAACAGGAATATCAAAACCTGTAAAATAAAATCACAGTCCATCTCTTGATTATAAAAATCACAGCCCATTTCTTGATTACAAAATCACCATCACAACTCTTGATTATAAAAACCTGTGTATGGAATATATAAATGTTCATACGTATTTTAACATGTCAAAACATCAACTAGGGAAAAAAAGTGATTTAAATAAAAATACATACACCTTGTATAATTGAATCAAAACACCCATTATTGATTTCACCACAGATTGTTGTGAACATTACCCATGTTCCCAATATACAAAAGTATGAATTGACATGTCCTTACATACCTTATATTTTTTTTTTTAATTAGTTTTTAATAATAATGAAATGTACCATACATGGTTTAACACAAGTCTTGGAGTAATCCAATAGCAAAATGTTCTTGACAGTTAGTTAATAATCATTAACAAACTATTTATCTCTGTCCAAGTAAGCATTAAAAAATTGGACATTTATGTTTGTCCTTGAAAACTTGTTTCATAAGATAGTTTTTTTTTAGCGTTTAGTTTTTTGAGGGTTTGGCTCCTCGTATGGGAGGAAACTGGAGAGTGTTGAGTGTTAGGATTCTGTTGTTGTTGTTGTAGCTGGGGTTGCTGCAGTTGTTGTGGTTGGGGTTGCTGCAGTTGTTGTGGCTGGGGTTGCTGCAGTTGTGGTGGCTGGGGTTGCGCTTATCGTGGCTGGGGTTCTTGTCGTGACTGTGGAGGAAATGGTGTAATTGGGGTGGAAGTGGTGTATAATGAGGATGAAGTATTGGATAGTAGATGCATTTCATTTTGGTCGCTGATGTTCAACTCAGGACAACAGCGATTCAATAACTTGAACATCTTCCTTAAGATGTAGATTAATACAGCACTTGTTACTGCAGTAGCCCAAATTAAGAATCCTATTTTTAAAAAATGAATAAATAAATAAATAAATAATCAAACCATGTTGATATCTAACATTAAACATCAAATACAGTTACATCCTCATCGTCATCAAATTCAGAATTTTTGTAAATAGGTTTAAGTTTATATGGCTTTACATGTTTTAGTTTTGAATTGTTATTCCTATTTCTATTGCAAGCATTAAAATATTTCCTATTAAATAATAATATTAATGTTAAACAACTAACAGTTAAAATTAAATAATTAATCATGTTAATACCAGTTGCTATGTCGCTAAGAACATCTGTTGGTGGCTTGCGTGTTCCCAAAGTTGAAGCTGGTGTCACTTTTGAAGTTCCCTTCATTACATGGGCAGACCTCATATTTTCCATCCTAAAAATAGTATGTGTAGATAACGTAGACCCCTCCAATTTGGTATTAGGGTTAGAGATCATGGTAATGTCTTCCACGTCAGTTACTGGTTTGGTTACCATCGCAGGTTTCCCCATCTTGGATAAATTGTCAGTGGACATGGGCAGGGTAACGTCTTTCACTTCAGTTACTGGTTTGGTTGCCATTGCAGGTTTCCCCATTTTAGATAAGTTGTCAGTGGACATGGGCAGGGTAACGTCTTTCACTTTAGTTACTGGTTTGGTTGCCATCGCAGGTTTCCCCATCTTGGATAAGTTGTCAGTGGACATGGGTATGGTAGTGCTCACTTGAGACATGTGATCTGTGGTCATGTTAACGTCTTTCACTTCAGTTACTGGTTTGGTTGCCATCGCAGGTTTACCCATCTTAGATAAGTTGTCAGTGGACATGGGCAGGGTAACGTCTTTCAGGGACAAGAGACCGATCAAGTTATTGACCGATGAAGTCGAGATATTCCCCTTCCGGAAGACAATTAAGTATTCTTCTTCCGTCCTTGCAGACGGAGAAATTAAAACATTGTCAACTTTCAAGGAAAACATGGCAAGGAAACTGAAGATGAGTGCACAATTTAAAATTCTCAAGGCTGCATATTCGGAAATTTACGGATATGACTTTAAAAGTAACTCCATAGTATGTACTTTATTTATACCTTGTTGGACAATATCTATACATATCTTAAGTAATAAACAAAAACAAACACAAACAGCTGATATGAATTATAAATTGGCTTTATCACTATATAATTCAATTATAATAGATCATGGAAACCTCCTTTCAACTGAAGGAGGAAGAGAAGAAGAAGGTAGAGGAATTCTACAGCCCCCCAGAGAAATCCTTTAGTGCTGCCTTTAGCCTTGCTAACAATATTCGTTTTACAATGGGGCCTGTGGAGGTTTTAAAGGTATATACTTCCCCCCCCCCCCCCTTAATAAAATCTGCAAAATTTAGATTTTTTTTCCAAGTGATTAAAATATTATTCAACAAGAGGCCCATGGGCCACATCGCTCACCTGAGCACTGTGGCTAGGAAAAAGTAGAAAATCATTTATTATTGAAAAGTTTAGGATTTCCTTTTCTTGAGAAGATAATCTTTAAAGAATTTTCTATACATATTTAAGTACAAATTTTGGTCAACCATTTT
>NW_026926759.1:0-28235 GCF_032062105.1 Saccostrea cuccullata | reverse complement strand
TTGATTGTTCATGTATATTGATTTCTATTGTTGTTTTGTATTTATCCATTAATCGATAAACAGTATTCCTGGTACTTTTGTGTCATAGACCGGAAGTTTATGCAACATATTGTGGCAGATAAAAACATTGAATGTGCTAGTTGTGTTCAATTTTAACTACAATTACAATTTAAAGGAAAAATTTGAAAGCTTGCATGTGCATTTTCTAGCTCGCCATGGAGCAAAAGGAAATAATTCTACATGTACAGTATCTGTCACCTAAAAACTCAGAGAGATGTTTCATTATCATTTTAGTTAGTTACATGCATTTCAGAGCACTAATTTTATAATTTAATCTTGTTTTGTTTATTATATGTATTTATGCGTTAGATTTTGCTGTAATTTGTATAAAATGATACAGAAATAAAGAAAACGTAAATGAAATGGCATGATGTTCTTAATTCAAATTATTGTTCGTATTATTTAATGTGGTTTTAAAAACACTGATATAAGTATTTCCCGTTGAACACTCTTAGAAAAGATATTTAATTGAAATCTGAAATACAATTATAATTACCATTGATTGACAAAAATATACATATTGAAAATTTATATATATACACCGATATTTTTATAGGTGAAAAGCAGAAAAAAAATGAATTTAGTGACTGCTATTATTTTATTATAAGGCCAATATATTTTTTTCAACTTTGCTACTACCAGTTTCTAGATAGTTCATACTAGTACTAGGGTCATTCATAAACTTAAATTTATCATTCTCATTTTCACATTATTACAGGATTAAAAACCAACCAATTTAAATATGTAAAAACATTTTTTTTTTTTGCCGAAGAGTAATGTTTCATTCCATTCGATCAAATGGAACTCATGTGAGCCAATTTTAAAAGCAACATGTGTCACCATAAAGCACGATTTCCCTACATTGCAACGTCAGATCCAACGTCGGGAACGTTTCTTAAATGCCCTTTAATTTTATAAACAGTTTGTAACGTCTACCGCATTCATAAAAACGTATCGATAACACTTGAAACCTAGCTTGCTAACAACTATTAGAATAGATTATACTGGGTTGTCAGTGTTTTGAAATTCTTTCGCGCGTGACTCTGCTTTCACAATTTCTGCAACATTGAAGTGCACATCACTTTTCATGACGTTACAAACTCATTTGTCAAGATTTTCAACCATAACCTGCTTTTTTGCATCGTCTGAATCAAAGTCTTTACCACCTAAAAAATTGAATGTTCCGTTTTGTAAAAATGCATGTATAAAATTTTTAAATGTATATTTCCTGGTTTTTTCAGCATTCTTCATATGTGTTCGGAGGTTTACCGAATGTGAATCTGAATCTTTTTTTTATCAAGTCTATCTTTGGATTTGATATTATTTAAATGAAGCGATGTCTTAGATTACCTTTTAGTATCTGAAGAAATAAACAATACTAAAATAAAATTTTTGAATTTTATTTCGTTAAGCATCATTTATTAGAGCTATGGTTATTAACATTTTGAAGTGTATAATCAGTAACTAACTCAATTGTAACCCCTATTTTGACCCTGCTCCGAGACACAATTTTTGCTGTCTTACACGTTTGATGAATTTAATGAATATCAAGATATAAATCAATATCCATACTCAAATTATTTGATTCAGTTGTTAAAATGTTTGTACCAAATTTGGTTTCTAATTTGACGTTAGATAAAAAAAGTTATGACAAAAGTCTACGAACTTTTTGAATGACCCTCGTATAATTGATATACCGGCATGTACTTCTTAAAAATAAAGTATAAGCACAATAATAGGTAACGTACCTCCACACAACAAGAAAACAATCAATGTCTTTGTTACGTATACTATAAATCACTCTTTTTCGTATGGGGTTTACTTTTCGTTGTGTTCATATATCATTAAATGATAATAGTCTTTACACTGTGAAGCCTTTACAGTGTAAAACAGCAAATAGAAATTCTTTTTCTGTCCAAGAAATAATCATATGATAACCTGGAAAGATAGAGAGGGGAAAGGGGGAAACACAGTTGACTGCCTTATCATAAAATATAAGCATATTGCATAAGTTTGGTGATCTGTAGTCTTCCTAATTATATTATTATTTTTATTCCATGTAAGGCAACAGTATCTATTCAACAAAGTAACCTCTGATCTCCTTATTATTATTATACATGTATCAGAGTAGGAGACCTCCTGTCTCTGCAATCACAGATCTAACAAGAATGGGGAAGTGGTCGGTTTTGCCCCCATTCTACACGGACTTTTGACTGATCTTTAAAGGTAATGGAATAATTATTTGGTAAGAAATTCTTTTCGGTGTCCTTTGGTCTACCTTATTATGATACGAAATAACTTAATGAGCGATCTTATCCGTTTAACAGTTAAGTAAACGTCTGCTTCTTATTAATCTTACTGAGTAGAAGTACCCTGTCCTGCCAGGATGGGAACTGAAGTTCACCTCTAGATGTCTTTCCCCGGAATTTACACATCAAATTCATAAACGAATCAAAATTACATTTTTCAAAAAAATGAATAAACTTAAAAAAACATGGATCAGTAGTGATTTACCTCTGGGATACATATACTGTATGAGTCTTTGCCAGTTTCCAATAAGAATGTTTAGACGCCAACTCGCAAGGATGTAGTTCTTGGACATGTGGTCTAGTGCATTAACAGCGATTGGACTTCAACAGACAAAAAAAGATGAATTAGAGCCTTATTATTCGCGCAGTTGTCAGAACATCACGGATGTATAATGTGGAGTGTCCGG
Source organism: Saccostrea cuccullata (assembly GCF_032062105.1). Taxonomy (NCBI): domain Eukaryota; kingdom Metazoa; phylum Mollusca; class Bivalvia; order Ostreida; family Ostreidae; genus Saccostrea; species Saccostrea cuccullata. Next base: position 25,459 of record NW_026926759.1, on the reverse strand, counting down.
GTACATGTAATTATAACTACCAATTTCAGAGACCGAGTAGTATCTCAGGTTCAAAAGGGACATATTGGAGTTGTGAAGATGAAGATGCTTGCCCGAAGTTTAATTTTGTTGGTGGCCAGGAATTGACCAGGATGAAGTAATATTGGCTACAAGATGTTAAAATTGTCAACGTCAACAGAATCAGAATTCACCAAAGGAATCACTACTCAATGCATGGGAGTGGCCAACTAAACCACGGGATACCGTTCATATAGATTTTGCAGGACCCTTCTTACATGAAGGAGCAAAGTTCTTGATTATGGTGGATTCCCCCTCAAAGTGGCCAAATGTGTTCAAAATGACCGCAACAACTTCATCGCAAACTGTCGATGTTATGAAGCAAGTTTTCTCCAAAAATGGAATCCCAGCTACAATCGACAGCGATAATGGACCACAATATACCCTAGGGAATTTGATGAATTCCTGAGTGCAAATGGGATCAAAGACAACAAACTGAAGACAAAGATGAGATTACTATATACCCTCCCACTTTTCAAATAGAATAAATCATTAAATTATAATGTATCCTATGACATATTAATAATTCTATAAGACCTCTGAGAACTTAATTTTAATTATCATCGAATGGCTTGATCAAAAGCATATAATGATTTTAAAATCATTTTTGCTACTACGACATTTAAAATACTAGTTGCTGAACATTGTATTATAGCAGAGAGTAGAAGATACAAATTAGCTGTCAAAGTATTTGCATGCCTCGCGTACATTTACCATAGTTTACCAAGAAAGTTAAACTTCGTGTTAAAAACAACATTACTGTCTTGTCTTTTTTAAGGAAAGCCAAATACAGTGTTTGTTTCTTGCAAGAATGTGACTGAAATATTTGTACAACCCAGGAGACCCCCCCCCCTAAATAAAGGCCTCACCTTCGATATAAAGATGGCCTCACAGATTATATTGCCATCCATTTTTGTTAAAGGAGGATCAACTCATTCTCAAGGGAGACAGACATTTTTTTTTCCTAACTGCATTTCCATGTCAACGAAAGACAATTAATTTTTTTTTCAAAACCCGCCCACCCCATTAATGTATCAGAATTGAACTGTTTTACTGTTTTACCAATATTATACAGACAGTCTGGTACAAAGATTTAAAAAAAAAAAAAGAAATACAATGTAATTCATAAATAAAAATGTCAAAACTATCACCAAATAGATCCCTCTTTACACTTTCATATTTATTGAATATGATGTGAACATTTTCCTTTAACTCATTTAATTTAGAGGGCCAACTTGACTTTCCATTGCACAATATTTCCACCCCTACTAATGTTATTGTGATTTAAATTCAAGACACGTGGTTTAGGCTGATCTATTCAAAGGTTATGGGGTAGAACCGGTTTTATAAATAAAATTGGCAGTAAACAGGACATTGCTATAGCCTGTTTCTTTTGAAAACATGTCCTGTAATAAATGTTTCCAGACCTTTCTGAAAGACTTTCATGATTTTCAACAGAAAGGGGGTGGCTAAAGGAGGGGGTGTTAAAATAACAATATATCTTATACTTTTCGGCGAAAATAAGAGCTCACTAGTGACCGATTCGCTGGTAAAAAATGTATTTTATCATCTGCACTGACAAACCTTTGTTTGCCTTATATGGCTATTGTTATAAATGCGCACAGAGGATCTTACCACGAGCAACTGACCAATTATTGGAATGAATAGCAACGTTTATGCCAAATACATATTTACATTTTACTTCGAACACGTGGTTCAGGTCAATCTATGATCATGTTAATGGAATACAAAATAATAAAAAAAAATGTTCTTAAGAATGAAATACAAAGATAAGAAATTATTCAAGATGTTACAGGCGTTTTTAATTAATTGTTTACTGGAAAAAATGTTTAATAAAATGTAGTTTGTGTCTAGTTCAGAACACCAGCGCTTCAGGTAAGGAAAACGAGCAGCATCTCTTATGCATTTAAATGGACAAAACTTTGTTTACGTTCGTGATCACGTGTTTGGCCAGGGAATCCACCTGGCAAATGTATTCACCGATAGTACAACAAAGGAATTAATACAGACGCAAATCGCTTTTGCAGTATGACGTTCAGAAACCTAGACTTGCACCGTTTATTGAACAAATGAATTGTTTGTCATTATGAGCATGAAAATAATATTTTTATAAATGCTTTTCATTTACAATAAGATTTTCCTTTTTTTCAAGCGTAAAATTCCTGTAGTATTCGTAGTAACCCATAATGCAATACTCATTCAGCTGATTGGTCAGTTAAAATCATGCTGGTGCCTCATTTGCTAATCTGACGCCAAAAATATAGTCTCGGTTCCCATGCAAAAATATTTTTCCAAAAAGAAATTGTAATTCATGACTGCAGAAAATTGTATTATAGAGAATACTTGTTTAAGTTTGAATGAATGCAAGAGAGATCGATTGATTGAAGTGCATTTCTACAGACATTATCAGCTGATTCTATGGTGGTAAAAACTGAAACGAAACATAACTTTTCTGTTTACGATGCCTCCACGTGCTAGTCACTTCCTAGCCACATTTCCGTGAATAATTTACCCTTTATGTACAACTGCCAATGCCAATCTATTTTGACATAATGACTAATTTAAGAAACTTCTCGTTTATTAACATTTTCGTGTACTATGGTAATTCCAACTCACATTTATTGCACTATCGCAGTATTTCAAGAAACCGCCTTCACTCTCCATTCTCATAAACAACAAGACATTTAGGTATGTTGCACTTTGCCACTAATGTGACTTTAATTAGAGAACATACTTGTTATTAATTATGAAATGATTGATCTTGAAATCCATAAAATTATCAATAAACAACTTTTTATCTGTATCAAAAATTTACAACAGAATGAAACCGAATTATGAATATGATTAATATGTAAACCGTGATTACATGATATATAACGTAATTGATTACATAATATATCAAACGTTCTTGTGGTCTGAAACCACCAAAATCGACTAAAAACACATAAAAAAAAACCAAGAAAAGAAGATAGACAAAACTAAACAACCTTAAAAAAAAAAGGAAAAGGCGGAGGGGTGGAGGCGGCTTAAAATAATCTGAAGCTATCCAACACACGTGTACTTTTCACGGCGTCTTAAAAGAAACTGAAAAGTGACGCTATCTGGACGACCAGGTCCTGATTTTTACCGCGCACGATTTTCATTGGGCGTTTACTAAACGTTTTCATTTCGAAGAATCGCGTGCATCTGCCTCTCCTTATTTGGACACGGCAAAGACTTTCCAAAGATATGGGAAGCGCGATAACTCTTACACGCAGAGCATTCCAATGTACATAAAATATTTTAAGTAAAACTTAAAATTCATATCTCGCTGAAGTCTCGCTAACTCTCGCCAGAGCCACTGCCAGAGCTACTCTGAACTCATCGGGTCTTATAATTTGCAGAACACCGAAAAATAAAAGGTTCCGAACACATTAGTAGGGGTGATTTCGCACATCGTAGTACATTGTATGGTTAATGTTTTCAATGTTTTTCTAACCTAATATATAAAATGTAACACAATTAAGATTTTAATAGGTTGAAAATTCATTACAATTTTATATAACCACTTTTTTCAAAACGATTTTTCAATCAATAGGTAGATTGACGTCGTAATAGTGTGTTTTTGACGTTAGGATACTGTGAAACTCTTGACGAATGGGAAATAAAAAAAATGTCATAAAACAAAAGGTAATAAATATATATATGCTCTTAAAATAAAAAAAAATTACATATGTGTAGAAATTTGATTTATCTCCTTCATTTTTTTTTTTTTTTTTTGCATTAGTCCTTTAATCCATCAAATTTTACAGTACTCAATAAAAACAGGAAAATTCGGTTATTTTGACATTTAGAGATGCCCCTTCTTGAAACAAGATGGTGGAATTGTGTGTTTCTTACATATAATATACGAGGGTTGTCCCAAAAAGTCGTAGACAATCTATATAATTTTTTAATCATGCAACCAATACTTACCAAATTTTGCAAAGACATAATATATTTAATGTTCTTTAAAACTGTGAATTTTTAAATGCATATCTTTCATATTAATAATATTAGGACGATTTATATGAAGGCCGATAAGGCCTGTCGATGCACGGACAAAATTCGGAATAATTTACGCATATAACTATTACATTTGCTCTATTTCTTTCGTACTATATAATACATTGAACTCAAATTTAAACCACTGAAACCAGAATAAAAATTTCAATATTATGTCAAAATTCCATATATATATATCATTAAAAACAGACGATTGGTGTCATGATTTTCAAAGTATCGTTGAAATTGAGTTTGATGAAAATGACGTCGTCAAACGTGTAACTGGCGCACGGAGATGTAATAAATTGTGTTGGACATGGTTAATATACATCAGAGTCGGTAAAGAATAGTACAGAAGTGACATTACACACCAGATTTTAATAAAAAAGTTATTTTTAAATTGCAGGATATTCAATGAGAGTTTTTCTTCTGTACTGAAAATAATTAATTACGGCATGTAAGAAGTAGAATGCTGCTTGATAAACACAGACAATTTGGAAAATTCTGGAACGCCAACGACGTCAAACAATTTATATTCTCTGTTGCCTACAATGTAAGGCGATTTTTCGACTAAATTTCGACTGAAATTTGAATCTGGTTAAAAAAAAACAAGTAAAAAAAACAAACAGACAGCGGTGAATTTAAATATGTCCGTTATTTAAGAGTGGTCTAATCACTTAAAAAAATATTAAATGTTAATACCCACTAGTGAAGCAGCCAAAGAGATCATGACGATATAAGAGGCGTAATTTACGCTTTCTTTCATGCGCCTGTGTACACTTATATTCTTTCTTTATTTTTTCATAATTTTCTTATAAGATGTGATATCATCATGAAACTTGAAGTGCATAATCATAAAATGTTACTCTTTGCTATGACAAGGAAAGAAATTTAATAAAGCAAAGAGAAACAAAACTGTTTTACCTGTCTAGGACTTTTTGGGACAACCCTCGTACAATATAGTATTATGCATCACACAGAATTTGAGCAAAAAGTCTGTTGAAGTATTGTATAACTAGCTTTAAAGTGGGAAATATTGGCACTTTTCTATAAAAACCATTATTATGCTTCCTGTCAGTTTGTCTCTATACATTCCATGCCCTACTATTCTCGCATAGTGTTCTAAGGAATTATATAGCGTAAGCATACTATGCCGAAATAGTGCACGGCTTCATTTTCTGAAGAAAACCTGATTGCACCGACGCCGGGGGAGCGAACTCACGACTCCGAGATTGTCAGTCTGAGGTAGCAATTATCTTTCCATGCTGACGTTTTTCAATGGAGTGGTTTTTATTGCTTGGAAATAAATTATGAAAAGAATAACTTTCATTCAAATCATTGAATTAGCCATCTACAAAATCTAGAGGAAAGACGGAAAAGCATCGATGAGATAATAACTCTCCGTCTCGAAGGACCTGCTGAAGCCACTGCCTTCGTAATTTGGTACCAAGTTTTGGTCCAGAATATTGATGAATCATGACGTCTTGCATCTATGGATAACTGCCAATATTTAGATTTGCTAATGCCTTTCCTTATATGACAATTTTAATTCAATTTTCAATGACATGCAGTTGGGCAAACCGCACAAGACTATTAGAAAGTCTTGACTGTGACGTCATATGACGCCGTAGTTACGTTATGTTGCATTTCTATAACAATGTCCAAATAGCGCCTATTTTTCCTTGTAACACGAATAAAAGTAACATATAAATAAAATCGGGCGTTATTGAATTTGATCACGTGACTGACTTCATGTCACTTCCCAATGAAACTCTAAAAATGATATCTTATTTCTTAATTAAATTGGCTTTCTTTCTCACATCTGCTGCACAACTTGACATGCACAGAACTTCAATATTTTCTGGGGGTATCTGTACTCTATTTTTTTTCTTTTCTTGAGACATTGCATAATTTCATTTGCTTTATTATGGTGCGATGTAAACTTTTGCGATTGCAGTACACTGCATATTTCATTATTTTTTTTACGTGGCTGCTATGTCTAAAAGTCAGCTGTAAATAGCAAGTCCCGTCTCGAAAGTCCCTTTTTACACAGGAGACAAGATGAACTGCCTAAACTTGACCTGACGCTGTTACGCGCCAAAATATTGTAAGGGTTGTTGTAAGCCTTTCAACTAATTTTTCAAGTTGCACATATGGTTAAAAACATTTCATAGATAGATTTATAGGTACATGAAATTATCAAAAAAGATAATTACTTATGCATACATTTAGTTACACCATTAAAAATTTAATTATTTATAAATGACTTTTCCGATGTTATGTTTTAAGGATAGGTAACACAGGTGTGAAAAATGACCAACTTAGTGCCGATTTTTGAGTTATCGTTTATAGGAATGACATATAGGCTACTTCAGAATTGGAATTGTTATGTACACAAAAAGGGTTCCTTACATTGTTTTGTACACAATAGTGTTGACCATGAGAAAGAGAGTGCCTTCACTCTACCTAAAATAACAGGGTCAAATGAATGGGAAACAGACTACATTCAATATTTTAAACTCTCTTTGACGATTATTATGAAGAAGAAAATTTAATGTCATGTTTTTGTGTGCGCGCTTTTTCGCATCCTATATAAACATATATATATTTACAAGTAAATGCAGCAGTTGATCATTTTACTTGTGTTACTAAGCACGAAGGGGAACGACCGAGAATAAAAAATTTAATTAGGTTAGAACTAAGAAGGAGGGTAGATTTCACTTTTTATTTTAATTAAAACTTTTAATTATATGTAGTGAAATGGTGTCCACAACTATACAGTAAATAAGTTTAACATTGGTGCTAAATTTTAAAACCACAGGATTTAACTGAGAGCAAAGAGCTAAATACTGCCTTGCGTGTAAACGGTTATTACCCCGAGCCTGCTCTCAACAAGTTTTAATAGTGAGTTATCGTTCATAAAACCGACCCCTAGCGGCAGTTGAAAGGCCTAGTTGTTGTTATGCTCCAACATCATCTGAAGGGTTGGATGGAAACCCTTCAAATTCTTCTCTAAGGTTTGAAAAGACATTATTTAGTGAAACAACTTGTTTAATCCTTTTCTGGTCTTATGTTATACAACAGGAATATCCCTTGAAACCTCTGTCAACCTTTGCAAGAATGAAAAAAAAAATTAAATTGTCTTTGAAAATCTGAAAATGATATTGCATACCCTCAGTACATCTGATTCAATTATTATTAAAAGATGTCTTAAATCTTTCTTCCTTAAAACGCAGGTGTTTTTGGCTTTTACCTTTCTTTTCATATGCAGTCATGCATTTGACAGCTGGGTAAATTTAAATAATGATTTAATTGCACAGTAAATAAGATTCCCCTCCGACCAGAATTCATACTTTATGGCCAGATACTCAAAAAATGCACACATTTTTTTTACCCTGCTTTCATTTTCCTATCATCCTATAATAAACAATGAATTCACTTGTAGAAATAAAGGAAACTGTTTTAGCCCATACGTGTAAATAAGGAATATGGGAGTTTAAGTGATAAATTCAATCAAGAAACGTCAAGGAATATGGGACTTTAAGTGACAAATGTACATTGCCTCTTTTTATACTGCGTAACTAAGTGCCTTTCGGAATAATCCGGGTTGCGCATACCAGATTCTTTTATTACAAACGCCACATTGACTAAATATACTAACGTTATATCCGCCTTTTCAAGCAAGCAGACGAACGCCTTGGCAGGTTTGTTTCTTTCATAGAAAAATTTTAACGTTGAGTTGTTATTTTAAACATGTACGGGTACATGTTAGTTACATGTATGAATGTTCTTCTATCAATTGAAACAAGATACATTCAAAAGGCTAAACTTTAATTTATTCGTTAAGGCTCAGTCCAACAATGAATAATGATGTGCTGCGTGGATTGTCTATTATCTATTTCAAAATCTTGATTTCTAGTAGTTTAGAAAGAAGAAAGCAAATGTAAATAACAGTGATTGTTTGAATGAAGTATTGCAAATATCGACTTTCTGCCATCCACAGCTGCAGTTTTAGGTTCTAAACGTAGCAACTTTTCAATACGGGTAGCAGGACAGGTTATAAACATTGAAAATAATCTTTGCTTATTTCTGTTATGATATAAAATAACAGAAAAAATTTCATTTCATATTTAAGCTGATAAAACATGTATTTTCTTTAATGGAACCAAACTGTTGTTAAGATCGATGTATCACATGCAAAGAATTTTAACATAGGTATAAGCATTTCTAAAGCCTGTCTTTTCAATGTCAATTTTGATATTATTTCCTATCTTGATTGATAAAAAAGATATGAATAAATTAGTATTCTACCATTCAGACTATTTAAATCTGCCTCATAAAGACATATTCTATATGATCTGAGCGAACTTTAACCTGCATGTTAGTTGTTTTATCAATTTAATTTGATTTAAATTTGTCAAGCTTTTCAAAGTCTTATTATGATTTTTTGATGTTAATGATTTGATTTAAATATATTTTATTGAACACAATCAATGGGATTGGACACAAATTGTACCAACTTAGATTGCCCTCTACATTATTCATGGTAATGGTTCGGATATAGAAATTCTGTCTTAAGATTTAGGGATTCTAAATTGTCATTTTCTAGAACGAGAGATTAAGGATTGGATAAGCATTATTATGTTCCATTGGTATAAGAGGTATGCACCTTCCAATAAAAACAAGCAAAAAATTTTTTTTGACAGACGGATAAACATATGAATGGGATTTAATGTCTTTTCGCTTTCGTGAAAGCCCATCTTGAGACAAAGATTTTATAAGATTTTTCAATCTAAAACTTGGTTTCCCTTTTATGGCCCCGCACTACCTCGAAGGTCATCAGTTGAACAAAGTAGATTTTATACTGCCCCAGGGTGCCTTCACTTGAGTGCAAGTTTTTCTGGTTTATTGATTCTTGACAAGAAGATTTGTTTTACAAATTTCCCTACATATTTCATTGTAAAGCATGATTCTTTATTGTGGATCATCCTGAAGTTAAAGGATTTTTCTTCCAAATGAAAATGTATAATATTGATATAATATCTTTAAAGCACCCAAATGACAGAAATGCTGGTCATCTTGAGTGAAAATAAAGGATAATTTACTTTTGTTTTTTCATAGCTCATCTTAATCAGACAAGCTGGTGAGGGTAGGAATTAGAACGATAGATCACTTTTCATAGGTTTGTCATTTTGAAAATTTTTACCGACTTGATAATTTTTGCATAGTACTTGAAAGGATGTTTTGACCTGTGTGCTTAATATATGTCACAAATATGCATCATCCCCAATTTGTCTCTGCAGACATAATCTATTTTTAAACATGTCATCCCCTTATTGATTCAACACAATACAGTTGAAACCTTATCCGTAGCACGAATGGACTCTGTAAACATGAATTATTACACATTATTATCTTCTCATCGTATTCCTTTTCGAAAATAAAGGAAATTGTGGCATAAACTTTCTCAATACCCTTTAAAACTTTAAAATCAAATTTCTGTAGCCAGCCTTATTAATCTATACAAAAAATAATTTTACTTCAAATTCCATTTTTGTGAACATTTATTGATATTTAAAAACTGTTAAACCTGTTCATTTTACTTTTTAAAACATGACTCGTTTTGTTATTTGCAATTTTTTGACAAAAGTTTGTTTGCATCATCTGTCCTTTAAACAGGACTTTCTTTTGTATTTTTATAGGAGGAAACGAAAGAGCTGAAGAATGGCTGTTCCATCCCAAAGTACCTATTTTGTATAATGCGAGCAAAGATAATTGACCTATATCATCTTTCCCTGTTTACAATTGTCTTTTATTTTCATGTAGAAAGAGTAAATAAAAAATTACCTCTGCAAAGTAAATAATGAAATTTCAAACTCTACGTAATTTTTTTTCCGGTACGAAGTAAAGAAAACTAAGAAAATGTAAATGTTAATATGATTTATAATTTTAGTTACAAGGGCTGTTCAATAAATAAGGTCCTCGGTGCTCGGAAAGAAGCAAAAGACGTTATTCTATGATTTAGTCTTAACGATTTAACGTAAATATTCTCTTTTAATTAAAGACATGTCAGAGATAGCATTTTAATCTAGATCTAATTGTTTTAAGAACTCATTATTGAGTATGTCTCTTCGTATACTGGAATATGGCAAATCATATGATTTCCTGGAATTTGTTTCTTTTTTCAGAAAGGTGTATTTTCAAGTTTGGAAAATGAACCAAGTCAAAGGGTGACAGATCTGGCGAATATTGTTGATGTGACAAAACAATAACTTTCTGTTTATCCCCCAAACACCTTTTCTCTTCAGGGAGTGTGGGTTCTCATAAACCTTTTGATTTTTTGCAAAAATTTTGCTATCTAGACGCCTCCATAAATTAAACTGTCTCCCTGAATAAGAATTTGAGCAACAAGACACCTAATATTTAAGAAAATGGTATATGAATATGTCTTTGTGCTCTTGCAATTCATTGCTGTTTTTGGCAAGTGTATCTTAGTATAAATTTGTTTTGAGTGTTGAAAGCAATGGATTAGCTATAAGTTCAAGTTTCATTATCTGTTTGAATTTTAGACAAACATGAAAAACTTCAATTTCGGATTTTTCAGAAATAATTGTTTAGATGTTCTTACACGATGTCGTTTTCACTCAATTTTCAAAACATAAGGTGGCCATTGAGTACTGAGCTTTTTTATTGTCACATATACGATAGTTGTTCGAAAAGTTCGTGGACGATGTCAATTTTCGTTACATTAGTCACAAGAAATTTTACATAAGCACAATATGTTATGTAAAAATATTTGTTTTGTTGATGTATGAAGTTTCATTCCATTCGATTTGGCAGAAATCCATTTACTTCATTTTAAAATCAACATGTTTTGTACCCGCAGAGCACACTTAACGGCAATGTAACGTCAAAACATAGCGTCAAGAATTCTAAAGAATACTATCCCTTTACATTTCACACAGTATGATCCAATGCCCACTCATTAAATATTTTTTCTAATACTTTACATTTATTATTTAAGAATTGCTCTCGTTGGATAATTTACTTTGTTAAGGTTTTAATTTCTTTTATTACTTAACTCTGCTTTCACATGAAAAGCAACTCCGAAGCGCCTATGTCTTTCTTTGACGTTCCAACTTGTTAGAATGTTTAGTAAGATTTTTACAGTTAACCCGATTCTTCACATATTGTTCACATCCGAAACAGAGTCTCTGTCACTCAAATACTGCCTGTTCTATTCATACACACAAGCACAACTCACTTGTGACATATTTTCTTGATTCCTCCAACATTTTTTTGAGTTTATTAAGGATTTTTCCTGAGAAAAACACAAAATTGCATCTTTATCTGCTGCTCCGTGACGTTCTAAAACGTCATCGTTTTTGTCGTTTTCAATAAGGACTACCTATCTTCTCAAGTTGATTTCTTTTAAAAAAAAAAAAATATAAAGCCATAATTTGGTATAAAAATCGATATAACAATTCTTAATTTGAATTTCTAGGTTGTTTTCGTTTTTGCTCCATTCTACAGAGAATATGACTAAAGAAATTATTTAGTGTATTGTATGTAACTTACTAAGTATTGACCTGCTCCGCGATCCGATTTTTCCACTTTTAAGATCTGGATAAATTTTGAATTAATCGTAATATTTTGAAAAAAATAATACAAATCATTTCGATTTATTGTCAAAATATTTCTACCAAATTTGGATAACATATAACGTCAAATAAAAAAGATATGACAGTTGTCCACGAGCTTTTCGAACAACCCTCGTACATGAAGATAATTAAAATAGTGTTAACTACCTCCAAATTGATGACTGTTAAATTTGCAATGTGTTCTCAAAGAAAATCGTAAGAGATAATTCGTTTAATCTTGGTAAGCAGAACATTGATTGTTGTTTTTTTTTAAAAGTTCTTGTCGCCTAGGATGGTATCCATTGTAGATGCTCATTCTTTCGTTATTATCCATTAAAATCCACCAGTTCATGTGTTTATATAACAAACATTGATTTCTGTAAATTTCACAAATTTCAGTGAATATTTCTATTGGATTTTTAACATGTTTCACGGCAGCCTTAATGAAGCGTTTAATTATACCCCGCTTGAAAAGTGGGAGGGTATACTGTAATCGGTATGTCCGTCCTTCTGTCCGTCTTTCTGTTACGCTTTGGGGTACCCATCTCTTATCCGCAACTCCTTATACCCCTGACTAAAATTTAATAAATCTTTCACAGAATCTTTATTACATATTGCCATTGTGCACCTCCTATTTTACTTTTTGATCCGACGTCCACGTATTTTAGGTTTACCGTAGCAAAACATGGACATTGCCATTATAAGTCCGAAAAATCTGACGTTTTCCTGGCTTTTTTTTTTTTTTTTTACAATTTTGATATTTTACATGCCAGGAAAACGTCAGAAACGGCGCCATTACGAAAACTGGGAAATCGCCGCCTCCAACCGGAGGCGGCATTCTGAGGTTGATTTTCGATACTTGTAAACCGAATTAAATGCTGAATTCACATTTTATCAATAGTACAACACCTTTAGTATTCACCAACATCGTTTTTATGTTTCGTTTATGAAATAATATAATCCGATGAAAACATTTTTTCTAACTATCGAGATTTGTATTCATTTCGTGCATTTTAAAATCTTGCAAGTTCTGAATCGGAATGTGGAGTGGTAATTTCTTTTCATCGACATTGGTGAGTTCTAGGAGAATTGTACCATTGATAAATTGTGATTTCGGCAACTAACTCGGTTCCCAAGTATAGAAAATCAACTTCGGGTGGAGACGGTGAAATTCCCAGTTTTCGTAATGGCGCCGTTTCTGACGCTTTCCTGGCATGTAAAATATCAAAATCGTAAAAAAGCCAGGAAAACGTAAGATTTTTTGGACTATGCCATTGTATTCTTAGCTATAACATTAGATACCACGAGTTATTCCTCTTAACACGTTACCGTTAAACAATATATAGAAAAACATGGATATTATGGGAGGCAGGAGGTATCATTTAGTGAGCTCATTGATCACAGTCCCTCTACTTTTTTATGCAGTGTTTCGAATAGCCTATGGACATTATTTATTGAACAGCCATCGTAAATATAAAGATTTCTAATTTTAAATAAAAATCAGATGCAGATGTATAATAATGAGCCTTTTTATATGTTTTGTAGTTAACATCGATACTGTGCTTCAGATTGCACAAGACTTACTAGAACGCACCATAGAAGAATATCCGCCTGAGCATGAACAGGAAATAAAAGACCACATGAGGAATTTAGCCGAGAAGGAGATTGATTTGGCAAACTGTTTTCCTGATATCTCTGCACTATCAGATGAAGATTTGAGAAAGGTTGTCCAAAAGTACCTCACGGATGAAGATAAAAAGAACATATCTAAATATGATGATCCAGAGACATTCATAATGGTTATTACGGATTTGGGAGCCTTTCTTTTCCGTGCTTTTAAAAAAATTGCGGATACGATGCCACTTAAAACATCAGAGGAGGTATTAAATGCAATAACTATGCAAATGATCAGTGTTCTCATTGAAATATATTTGCTGATGTTAAGTCTTCTTGGGATAAACCCCAAACTTTCGAACAAAATACTACAAGCGATCATGAAAAAATTAGAGCCCATAGTGCGAAACCCCGCTTTTAGGAAAGTCATTGATGCCTTTATTTACGCATGGAAGAAAGCGAATTCTGTTTGGGAACAAGCTAAGGCCATTTGGGATTTATACATAGAATCAATTGGTTTTGAAAATTTACGCATAATGGAAATATATGGGATGATGTTGTCTGAAATAACAACGCTGGAAATGATAAAATATCTTGCTATGATAGCCGCTACCTTGGTTGTCTCAGTAGCTTCAAACGGCATCGTTTTAATTGCCAAAATAGCACTTACTCTTGATAAAGCATATAATCTTTTGAACAAAGGCAGTAACCTTTTGATATTGCATAATATGCTTTGAGGTAATATGGAATAATATACTGTTTGTTTTGATATCGGTAAATCAAAAAATAACCAAGGACATATTTACATGAACCAACCCTCAATTAAAATACAGGCAATGAAACTAGATTGTTATGTTTCAGCATATATCTTTAGATAGTGTCTATATACCTGCCAATATCTCATTGATATCTCAATTCATAATAAAGCCCAAAAATGACGTTTACACCTTTTTGTGACATTTTGAAAAAATTAAATACAGTATAGGGGGAAAATAACTCGTGGTGTTAATAATTGCTATATTCACGGTGTTAATGAATTCGTGAATTCAAGAAACAGTGAATAAGTTTTCAATAGGTATAGATAAGGAAGGAAACTTTTATTATATACCAATTCCGCGAATTCAAGAAACCGCGACCGTGTCAGAGAAGAGAAAAACGTGAAAATTACAACCCGTGAAATTAATCCCCTATACAGTACTTACGAGGGACGTTCAATAAATAATGTCATTGGGGCTCGGAAAGAAACGAATATCGATTTTCTATGATTTTGTCTTAATGATTCAACTAAAATATTCTCTTTTTATTAAAAGGCATGTCCGTAAGATTTTAATTAAGGTCTTCCGTTTCCAACGGAAGACCTTATTGTTTTCGTTCGGTTTCTTTTTCTCTATTATTAAGGTCTTCCGTTTCCAACGGAAGACCTTATTGTTTTCGTTCGGTTTCTTTTTCTCTATTATTATTATTATTATTCTTCCAACCGATTTTGTGCACGTGATTTCTCGGAAACGGCTCGGCCGATTTACATGAAATTTTCATATGTAATAGCTTATCAATCGATCTTGATAGGTTGTTGATCGTTTTTATGACGTCACTTCCGGTCGTGAGATATGGACAATTTTCTGATTTTAAAATGCAATTTTGTCTTGATTTAATAGCAAAAACTGCTTAAGATATGAGCTGAAGATTAATTGGAGATGATAGTACATGACTTATAGCGTTGCAGAATCGCCTTTTTGTGCGACGTCAGTACTTCCGGTCGAAACCGGAAGCGATTTTAAGAAACGTATTTTTTCAACTTTTCATTTTTAATATTTTTATTTTAGAATTGAATAGAGACCCTTTTGCAGATGCCATATATGTAATTTGTATGAAAATCGAAAAAGCCAATCTCGAGATATTAGCGTTTGAAAACGCGAAGCGGCGATCCCGATGGCTGAATGGTTAGCGCGTTGGATTGTCACGCGGGCGACCCGGGTTCGATCCCCCTTGTGACCAAAAAATTTTATCACTTTTTCTGCTCAATTTTTCGATTTTTATTAATTTTAGACCATTTGCAACAACATATTTTCAAATTTTAAGTATATCTTAGGTAATAAGGGGTCACAAAGGGCCAGAATGCTAAATCTTTGACGCTTTATATCTTAAAAAGGGGGAATATTTTGATAAGCAATATTGAACAAAAGTTGTTCAGAATAATGTTCTTAACAATATGCATACTTGAAATTTTTGAAAAATGGCCCCATTAAGGACTTGTATGGGTGGCCCCTAGATATTTATGTGTAGCATATCTCCACAACAAATAAAAATCTCTGAATAAGTGTCGAACAAAAAATCTTCAAAATCACAAGACCTTTCATTTGATATCAAGAAAAAGGGGCTGACCCCTAAAAATAGGGGTTCAAAGGGGCCAACAGTCTTTTATCTATAACTCTCTATTGATCAATATTTTGTTATACATTACTGAAGCAAAAGTATTTATCTTAACGATTGGCAACAATATATGATACAATTTTGATCATATGTCACGTAATAAGGGATCACAAGGGGCCAGAATGTCAAATCTTTGACGCTTTATATCTCGATAAGGGAGAATATTTTGATAAGCAATATTGAACAAAAGATGGTCAGAATAATATTCTAAACAATATGCACACTTTGAATTTTTGTAAAACGGCCCCATTAAGGACTTGTAGGAGTGGCCCCTAAATATTTATATGTAGCATATCTCCACAACAAATAAAAATCTCTGAATAAGTGTTGAACAAAAAATCTTCAAATCACAAGACCTTTCATTTGATATCAAGAAAAAGGGGCTGACCCCTGAAATTAGGGGCTCAAAGGGGCCAACAGTCTTTTATCTATAACTCTCTATTGATCAATATTTTGTTATACATTACTGAATCAAAAGTATTTATCTTAACGATTGGCAACAATATATGATACAATTTTGATCATGTGTTACGTAATTAGGGGTCACAAGGGGCCAGAATGTCAAAATTTTGACACTTTATATCTCCAAAAGGGAGAATATTTTGATAAGCAATATTGAACAAAAGATGGTCAGAATAATATTCTAAACAATATGTATACTTTGAATTTTTGTAAAACGGCCCCATTAAGGACTTGTAGGAGTGGTCCCTAAATATTTCTATGTAGCCTATCTCCACAATGATTAGAAATCTATGAATAAGAGTTGAACAAAAAAACTTCAAAATCACAAGACCTTTTATTTGATATCAAGAAAAAGAGACTGACCCCTGAAATTAGGGGCTCAGAGGGGCCAACAGTCTTTATCTTTTTAAATCTTAAATGATCAATACTTTGTGATACATTATAGAAGAAACGGTTTCATCTAAACAATATGCAACAATATCTGATAGAATTTGGATCATATGTTATGTAATTAGGGGTCACAAAGGGCCAGAATACTAAATATTGAACGATTCATATCTTGAAAATGGGGAATATTTTGATAAGCAATATTGAACAAAAGATGGTCAGAATAATATTCTTAATAATATGCACACTTTGAATTTTTGAAAAATGGCCCCATTAAGGACTTGTATGAGTGGCCCCTAAATATCTATATGTAGCATATCTCCACACAACGAAAAGAAATCTCTAAATACGTGTTGAACAAAACATCTTTGAAATTACAAGACCTTTCATTAGATATCAAGAAAAAGGGGCTGACACCTTCAAATAGGGGCTTAAAGGGGCCAAAAGTCTTGAATCAGTACCTATTTTTTGATCAATATTTTGTGATACATTACAGAATCAAAGAAATGCATTTTAACAACTTACAACAATATAATATAAAATTTTGGCCATATCTTACGTATTAAGAGGTCGCAATGCGACCAAAATGCTATTTTTTATCATCCTTTACGTCTTGAAAAGAGGGGGTATTTCTATATGCCATATTGAACAAAAGATGTTCAGAAAATTGTGATAAAAATGAGAAACTTTAAATTCGTTGAAGGAAAACTTAATGTCATTCTCTTTTAACGAATATCTCAGTCAAAATCACATCTCATCTTATCTAGAAATTCAACGGAAGACCTACTCGTTGCTCGCAACGAGATCTCATCTAGTTATTATTATTATTCTTCCAACCGATTTTGTGCACGTGATTTCTCGGAAACGGCTCGGCCGATTTACATGAAATTTTCATATGTAATAGCTTATCAATCGATCTTGATAGGTTGTTGATCGTTTTTATGACGTCACTTCCGGTCGTGAGATATGGACAATTTTCTGATTTTAAAATGCAATTTTGTCTTGATTTAATAGCAAAAACTGCTTAAGATATGAGCTGAAGATTAATTGGAGATGATAGTACATGACTTATAGCGTTGCAGAATCGCCTTTTTGTGCGACGTCAGTACTTCCGGTCGAAACCGGAAGCGATTTTAAGAAACGTATTTTTTCAACTTTTCATTTTTAATATTTTTATTTTAGAATTGAATAGAGACCCTTTTGCAGATGCCATATATGTAATTTGTATGAAAATCGAAAAAGCCAATCTCGAGATATTAGCGTTTGAAAACGCGAAGCGGCGATCCCGATGGCTGAATGGTTAGCGCGTTGGATTGTCACGCGGGCGACCCGGGTTCGATCCCCCTTGTGACCAAAAAATTTTATCACTTTTTCTGCTCAATTTTTCGATTTTTATTAATTTTAGACCATTTGCAACAACATATTTTCAAATTTTAAGTATATCTTAGGTAATAAGGGGTCACAAAGGGCCAGAATGCTAAATCTTTGACGCTTTATATCTTAAAAAGGGGGAATATTTTGATAAGCAATATTGAACAAAAGTTGTTCAGAATAATGTTCTTAACAATATGCATACTTGAAATTTTTGAAAAATGGCCCCATTAAGGACTTGTATGGGTGGCCCCTAGATATTTATGTGTAGCATATCTCCACAACAAATAAAAATCTCTGAATAAGTGTCGAACAAAAAATCTTCAAAATCACAAGACCTTTCATTTGATATCAAGAAAAAGGGGCTGACCCCTAAAAATAGGGGTTCAAAGGGGCCAACAGTCTTTTATCTATAACTCTCTATTGATCAATATTTTGTTATACATTACTGAAGCAAAAGTATTTATCTTAACGATTGGCAACAATATATGATACAATTTTGATCATATGTCACGTAATAAGGGATCACAAGGGGCCAGAATGTCAAATCTTTGACGCTTTATATCTCGATAAGGGAGAATATTTTGATAAGCAATATTGAACAAAAGATGGTCAGAATAATATTCTAAACAATATGCACACTTTGAATTTTTGTAAAACGGCCCCATTAAGGACTTGTAGGAGTGGCCCCTAAATATTTATATTCAGCATATCTCCACAACAAATAAAAATCTCTGAATAAGTGTTGAACAAAAAATCTTCAAATCACAAGACCTTTCATTTGATATCAAGAAAAAGGGGCTGACCCCTGAAATTAGGGGCTCAAAGGGGCCAACAGTCTTTTATCTATAACTCTCTATTGATCAATATTTTGTTATACATTACTGAATCAAAAGTATTTATCTTAACGATTGGCAACAATATATGATACAATTTTGATCATGTGTTACGTAATTAGGGGTCACAAGGGGCCAGAATGTCAAAATTTTGACACTTTATATCTCCAAAAGGGAGAATATTTTGATAAGCAATATTGAACAAAAGATGGTCAGAATAATATTCTAAACAATATGCATACTTTGAATTTTTGTAAAACGGCCCCATTAAGGACTTGTAGGAGTGGTCCCTAAATATTTCTATGTAGCCTATCTCCACAATGATTAGAAATCTATGAATAAGAGTTGAACAAAAAAACTTCAAAATCACAAGACCTTTTATTTGATATCAAGAAAAAGAGACTGACCCCTGAAATTAGGGGCTCAGAGGGGCCAACAGTCTTTATCTTTTTAAATCTTAAATGATCAATACTTTGTGATACATTATAGAAGAAACGGTTTCATCTAAACAATATGCAACAATATCTGATAGAATTTGGATCATATGTTATGTAATTAGGGGTCACAAAGGGCCAGAATACTAAATATTGAACGATTCATATCTTGAAAATGGGGAATATTTTGATAAGCAATATTGAACAAAAGATGGTCAGAATAATATTCTTAATAATATGCACACTTTGAATTTTTGAAAAATGGCCCCATTAAGGACTTGTATGAGTGGCCCCTAAATATCTATATGTAGCATATCTCCACACAACGAAAAGAAATCTCTAAATACGTGTTGAACAAAACATCTTTGAAATTACAAGACCTTTCATTTGATATCAAGAAAAAGGGGCTGACACCTTCAAATAGGGGCTTAAAGGGGCCAAAAGTCTTGAATCAGTACCTATTTTTTGATCAATATTTTGTGATACATTACAGAATCAAAGAAATGCATTTTAACAACTTACAACAATATAATATAAAATTTTGGCCATATCTTACGTATTAAGGGGTCGCAATGCGACCAAAATGCTATTTTTTATCATGCTTTACGTCTTGAAAAGAGGGGGTATTTCTATATGCCATATTGAACAAAAGATGTTCAGAAAATTGTGATAAAAATGAGAAACTTTAAATTCGTTGAAGGAAAACTTAATGTCATTCTCTTTTAACGAATATCTCAGTCAAAATCACATCTCATCTTATCTAGAAATTCAACGGAAGACCTACTCGTTGCTCGCAACGAGATCTCATCTAGTTCAATTTCTAATTGTTTTTAGAACACAGTTTTGAGTATGACCCTTCGTATACTTGAAAATGGCAGATCTGTGATTTGCTGTACTTGATTTTTTCTTTCTGAAAGATGTTTTCCTAAGTTTGGGAAATGAAACAAGTCAAAGATTGAAAGATCTGGCGAATATTGTTGATGTGACAAAACATTAACTTTCTGTTTACCCCAAAACTCCTTTACTCTTCATGGCCTGTGGGTTTGGACGCTGTCAGGAAGACACTTAATGTAGTGAATTCCTCATTCTATTTCCTTCCTCTCAAAAACCTTTCAATTTTTGGCAAATATTTTGCATACTAGACTCATCCAGAAATTGAACTGCCTCCTTGTATATGTATTTGAACAACAAGAGCGCAAATATCTAAGAAAAAAGCGTATAAAACTGTTTTTGTGTTCTTGCAAATTTTTGCTCTTCTTAGGCCTTTGAAGTTTGTCAAGTACATCTTATTATCGGCCGCAGTGGCCGATCTATTTGTGGTTGTGTTAGAAAGTGCACATGGGGAAATGAGACGTTATTTTTCATTATTATATATAGTCATAATTCTTGATTGATAAAAAGTAAAAATCATGAGTAAAATATTTTTACAAAACTTGCTTTAATATTAGCATTAATTGTTTTTATTATATTTCAATTTAATTATCATTTCTCGTCAGATAATTGATAATTTATGGTTACATAAAAAGAGTGTACATTAGATACTCCCGGGTCTGGGAGTGTGTAAGATATGAAAGGAAATCATCATGATTTTCCGGAAAATGTTGGCGTGATAAAAGAGCATGGTGAATATTCAACTCAGTAAAAATATTGTTTTGAATATGCTCTAGAGCTGCAAATGATGCAAAGATATTTTCCCTACATTTTGCACCGCGGCTTGCAGCAGAACCTACTCTGCATAAGCCATGGGCATTATCACGTGACGAAGATCCAGGGTATCAGCACGTGGTTTATGTTGAGAGGCCTACATCATCATTTTCTATAGATTCTCATCATTCATCATTGACTTATTTTTTTACGTCGATGAATCTATTTATGAGCAAATGCAGTAAATTGTTTATTTATTAATTTTTTAAAAAAAAATTTTACTTTGCTTTGAAGATAGCCTGAAAAAAAATTCAACCATTCCTCCTTTGAATATCTTGACGTGCTTTCCTTGCATGTGAAAGAATTTTTTTTACTGCTCAATTTGTTTGCGGCCGATTTGATGCTTTGCATCAATTTAACTTGTCCTAAATCTGTTTTGAGGGTTTAACGCAAAATGGATTCAAGTTTCATGATCTGTTTGAATTTCAGAAAAATTTGGATAAGAACAAATTTTGTTTTTTAAATATAATTGTTTAGATTTTCTACACGCTCTCGTTTTCACTCATATTTATAAATATAGGGTGACATTTGAGTATTAAACTTTTATACAATCAAATGTTTCTTTAAAACAGTGTGACCTACCCCTGATATGATGTATATCAAATTCGCTATGTAACTTAAAGTCAATAAAAGATAATCTGTGATAATTTGTTGATTTATCGCTAATATATATTGGTTGTTGTATGTCCTTGTTGACAAGGAGGGTACCCATTTTTGATGCCCATTATATAATTTTTGTTAATTGAAATCCACCTGTTCATGTATGTATGAAACAGACATAAGTTGCTGTAAATTTCACATATTTCAGTTAATATATTTTTGGGAAATTAACAAGTTTTACAGCAGCTTTAATGACGCGTTCAAGTTTACTCTAATTTACTGATTCTTGACCATTCATTTTTACCGCAGTGTCTCGAGTAGCTCTTGTTTTCCAGTTTCCCACAATGAAATTATGCGATGAAAAGTTGTCACATAAATTGATATCAATTCATTAAAGATTTAATAATTAGAAAAAGTAAAGCTTAATGTCATATGATTTCTACGTTGTATGTCATGGAGCTGATGACATTATTTATTGAACGCCCCTCGTATATTTAAGTTCTGAGATAAAATGATAAATGTTTATGTTAAATGTTTATGAAAATAAAGACTTTTCTTATAATATTCAAAGTGTTGAGTTTTGAATGTGTTCTATACTAACTTTTGTTTGATCAAGTTGTCATGGGTGCACGTGGTGTAGAAATTGAAAATTATTCATTATCATCAGCATTTGGAGCAATGTAAATGACATTATGTGGTTTGTTTAATTTTTTTGTCACCAATTTCTATCACTAATCGTCGTTTAAACTTACCTGTGTGACAAGTTGATCATTGTTGCGTGACGTCATAAGAGACAATGTGAAGTAAAAAGTACATATTGTATTACCGTGTTTGGAATATAATTGTCCATCTGCACTTTTACTATACCAATAAATTTGGACAAGACATGAGTATATATTTATTTCCTAATCACCTGAAATTGAGGAAAAGATGGATATTAAGATTAAAAGGAGATTAAAGATGCACCGCAATGTGAGCGACATTATACATGCATGTAGACCAGTTTAAAGTTTAATTAAACATAAAATGTCTCCCGAATTTCTTAATTTCATTTCAAAATTTGAATTGAATTTTAGTTTGTCAATTTAGGTTTTTATAGCAGCAATACTGTTTGGTACGGCCTTATGTGCTACCCAGCACGAAGAGGATTAAGTAAGTAAGTAATACTGTTTGGAGGAAGGTTTTTTCTGATTTTCGTTGCAATAAAACACAAGACTACAAGCACCTGCATGACGATTAGTAAGTGTATGCACTCTTATTACTGAGAATTCACATATAGCATACATATATATATACAAGGGTTGTTCGAAAAGTTTGTGGACGAAGTCAACTTAGAAATTTTATTATGTTAACTGTACGATGTTATAATAGAAATTTAAAATAAACACAATATGAAATATAAAAATACTTGCTTTGTTGATGTGTGAAATTTCATTGCATTCGATTTAACAAAGATCAACTTGTTTTGTACCCGCGGAGCACACTTAATGGCAATGTAACGTCAAAACAAAGCCTCAAGAATTTCTATAAATAATATCCCTATACATTTTCAAACACTATAATCCAATGCCCACTCATTACACCCTTTCTTCTACTACATTAAATTCATTTTCAGCTCTACTGGTCATAGACCACAAGAGTTTATGCGATAGTAAGGTGTCCGTCGTCCGTATTTTTTTCAATTTTTCAAAATGCTACTCTTCCTTGAGTTTTGGTCCGATTTCAATATAACTCTGCACACACGTAGACTTAACTAAGATACATATATTAGTGCATCGGTTTTGGATTTGGATGAACGGTGTTGTCATGGTTACTGAAAATAGAAAGGACAAGTGCACTTAAGCAATGTTTCATTGTCTTGCCTAAAGGTTAAAAATGTTTGACACTTTATGAACGACACTAAGCTCTTTTTACCCTCCTGCGTTCTAAAAAACAAATACATACAAAAATCTCTAAGCGGCACGACTTTGACTTACTGAAACAAAACCTGCCTATGTTTTACAGTGAGCACTTTTGAGGAATGTTTCCTGGGTAGAACTCACATGACTATCAGTATTTAAATTTAATTTATTCCTTACGTGGGTTCAACATGGGTCATACAGGTAAACAACTCTCACTTGCTATAGGAAAAACATTGTACCTTTTATACATTTTTAATATTTAAAGTACGAGCCTAATCGTGTGCAAATTTCATACTTTCACACAAGTTTTATAAATGTATTATGTGTCTTTTGTCATTCGCACAAGTTTGCACAACGTTAGACTCACTGTTAACAAAAGCTTTGAAATGAATGACAGTTCTCGATTTACAATAGAAAATCACAAATGTCGGCTGATCCCTACATGTTGTACCACATTGTATAGTTTTGTTCTTTGTATATTCGTGAATTTCAGCGGGAAAATTTGTTGAATCGTATGGTTTAGATATCAATTAATGAGTTGAGATGAAAAATTTTGCTTGATTTGATTGTTTATTTTTCTCACATTTTACTGGGGCCCATAAGTGCACTCGTTCTTTATTTGAATTTCCTTTGAAACGCTGATCCTCCTACAGGTTTCGTCTGATTTCGATATAACTTGGCACACAAGTAGACTACACTAACATACATGATTTAGTTGCATCGGTTTTGGATTTCGATGAACAGTGTTGCCATGGTTAAATTGAAATTTCTGTGAATTCGAAATTTCTTTAAAATGCTACTCCAATTACAGTTTTGGTATGATTTCAATATAACTAGTCACATAAGTAGACTACACTTAGATACATAATTTAGTGCATCGATTATGATTACGATGAATAGTGTTGCAATGGATACTAAAATAGAAATTTTTGTAAAATTCCTTTAAAATTTTACCGCCCCCTATCATATTGGTCTCATTTTAATATAACTTGGCAAACAATGAGACTCCACATAGACATAATTTAGTGCTTGGTTTTTGACTTCTATGAAAATTGTCACTAAAAATAGAAATTTCTTTGAAATTTATTTAATATGCTAATCCTCTTACAGTTTTGGTCTTATTTAAGGAATAACTGTCTTATTTTTCGATTTCATGAAGTGATCAATCGATCGGCTTGCGTGATAATTTGCATAAACGCCGAAGGCGTTTATGCATAAAATTATCACGCAAGCCAATCGATTGATCATCTTCATGAAATTGAAAAATAAGACAGTTATTCCTTATATTTACATGCTTTGATTCCGCCAATCCAAGTGCTCCAAGCCTTGCTTCTGTCTCGTTGTTTGTCCCGCCCTGCACGTAGTTTTTTTTTTTGGAACCGCGCCAATACATTGATGGGGAAATAAAGTACATTTAAATTTTGAAATTTTAACTCGGACAAAGACATTGGAAAAGTAAATATTTCATTATAACTTGGCACAGAAGTAGACTACTTTAAGATACATAATTTAGTGCATCGGTTTATGACTTCTATGAAAAGTGTTGCCATGGTTATTTAAAATAGAAATTTCTTTTAAATTTCTTTAAAATCTTGCTTCTCTTACAGTTTTGGTCTGTTTTTATTATAATTTGGCACACAAAGTAAACTACTTTAAAATACAAAAGAGCTTTAGTGCATCATCTATTGCTTCGATGAACGGAAATGTCATGGTTACTAAAAATAGAAATTTCTGTGAAATTTGTTTAAAACGCATCTCCTCCTACAGTTTTGGTCTGGTTTCAGCATAACTTGGCCCACAAGTAATCTACACTAAGATACATAATTTGTTACATCCGCTTTTGATTTCGATGAACGGTGTTGCCCTGGTTACTAAAAATAGAAATTTCTGTGAAATTCCTTTAAAACACTACGTACTCTTCCTACAGATTTGGCTCGATTTCAGTATAATTTGGCACCAAAAAAAATAGACTACACTAA
>NW_026926758.1:0-27959 GCF_032062105.1 Saccostrea cuccullata | reverse complement strand
AATTGAGCAAAGAATTTCCTGCAAGTGTCACCGTTTGCAAGATCCCCAGGCTATTTCTCATTTGACCGTTTTCTCAAACTTTTTTCCTGCAAGAAATACACAAAAACTGAGATGACGAATAATATATTGCTCCATTCTATATCATGTACCAGCAACAAACATTTTGTTTCTATTTTTCAAAATGACGGTATTGGTCAAAAAATAAAAAATGACAATTTCCAAAAAATAAAATATTGAAATATTTTTCAGATAGGAGCATATATCAGGCTTTCAGGGTTATTTGATATGTAACTGTGTTATCTGGGCCAGGAATTGAGCAAAGAATTTCCTTCAAACGTCACTGTTTTCAAGATCCATCAGGCTATATTTCCATTTCCCCATGGGCATTTTTTGATGAACTTTTTTCCTGCAAGAAATACACAAAAACTGAGATAACGAATAATGCTCCTTTCTATATCATGTCCTAGCAACAAACATTTTGTTCCTATTTTTCAAAATCACTGTATTTATCAAAAAATAAAAAATGACAATTCCCAAAAATTAAAACATTGAAATATTTTTCAGACTGGAGCATGTATCAGGCTTTTGAGGTCGTTTGATATGTAACTGAGTTATCTTGTCCAGGAATTGAGCAAAGATTTTCCTGCAAGTGTTACCTTTTTTAAGATCCCTCAGGCTATTTTTCCATTTGCCCGGGGCATTTATTTCCAAACATTTCTCCTCCAAGAAATACACAAAAACTAAAGGTACGAATAGTATATTGGTTCTTTCTATATATGATGTCCCAGCAACAAACATTTTGCTCCGATTTTTCAAAATGACGGTATTGGTAAAGGAAATAGAAAATTACAATTTTCAAAAAATAAAACATGAAAATATATTTCAAACAGGAGCATGTATCAGGCATTTGGGGTCGTTTAATATGTAACTTAGTTATCTGGGCAAGAAATTGAGCAAAGAATTTCCTGGAAGTATTACCCGTTTCAAGATCCATGTATCTATTTTTCCATTTGCCCGGGGTATTTGTTTTCAAATATTTTTTACTGCAAGAAGTACAAAAACACTTAGATAACGAATAATATATTGATCCTTTCTATATCATGTCCCAACAACAAACATTTTGTTCCTATTTTACAAAATGACTGGTAAAAAATTGGTCAAAACGTAAAAAGTGACAATTCCAAAAAATGAAAATATTGAAATATTTTTCAGATTGCAGAATGTATCAATATTTTGGGGATGTTTCAGTATGTAAATGAGTTATCATGGCTAGGAATCAAGTTCAAGAAATTTCCTGCAAGTGTCATGGTTTTCAAGATCCCTCAGGCTCTTTCCCATTTGCACGGGGCATTTTTTGCAAACATTTTTCCTGCAGAAATACACAAAAACCCAGATGACGAATAATATATTGCTCCTTTCTTTATCATATCCCAGCAACAAACATTTTGCTCCTATTTTACAAACGAGGGTATTGGTCAAAAAATAAAAAAATCACAATTTCCAAAAAATAAAATATTGAAATTTTTTTCAGATAGAAGCATTTATCAGGCTTTTGGGGTTGTTTTTATATGTAAATGTGTTATCTGGGCCAAGAATTGAGTAAAGAATTTCCTGGAAGTGTTACCGTTTTCAAGATCCATCAAGCTTTTTTTTCATTTGCTCCGGGCATTTTTTTTCCAAAATCTTTTTTACTGTAAAAAATACACAAAAACTGAAATATAACGAATATTATATTGATCCTTTCAATACCATGTCCAAACAACAAACATTTTGTTCCTATTTCACAAAATGATGGTATTGGTCAAAAAGTAAAAACTGACAATTCCCAAAAATGAAAATTTTGAAATATTTCTCAGATAGGAGATTGTATCAGGCTTTTGGGGTTGTTTAGTATGTAACTGTGTTTTCTGAGCCATTACTTGAAAGAATTATCATTGCCAGGAATCAAGTTTTCCATTTGGAATTTCCTGCAAGTGTCACCGTTTTCAGGATCTCTCAGGCTCTTTCCCATTTGAGCAGGAAAATTTTTCATAAACTTTTTTCATGCAAGAAATACACAAAAACTGAGATAACGAGATAATATATTGCACAAAAACTGAGATCCTATATCTTTATCATGTCCTAGCAACAAAGATTTTGTTCCTATTTTTCAAAATGACGGTATTTATCAAAAAATAAAAAATGACAATTAAAAAAAATTTAAACATTGGAATATTTTTCAGACAATAGCATGCTTCAGGCTTTTGGGGTCGTTTAATATATAATTGAGTTATCTGGGCCAGAAATTGAGCAAAGATTTTCCTGCAAATGTAATTGTTTGCAGGATCCCACAGGCTATTTCCCATTTGCCCGGGGCATTTTTTTCCAAACCTTTTTCCTGCAAGAAATACACAAAAACTGAGATGACGAATAATATATTGCTCCTTTCTATATCATGTCCCAGCAACAAACATTTTGTTCCTATTTTTCACAATGACTGTTTTGGTCAAAAAATAAAAAATGACATTTTCCAAAAAATAAAATATTGAAATATTTTTCAGATAGGAGCATGTATCAGGCTTTTGGGGTTGTTTAATATGTAACTGTGTTATCTTGGCCAGGAATTGAGCAAAGAATTTCCTTTAAGCGTCACCGTTTTCAAGATCCCTCAGTCTATTTTTCCATTTGCCCGGGGCATTTTTTTCCCAATCCTTTTTCCTGCAAACACTGAGATGACGTATTTAAAAAATAAAAAATGATCCTTCAAAAATTAAAACATTGTATTTTTCCAGCAACAAACATTTTGTTTGATATTTTACAGAATGACGGATTTTCCTCAAAATTTAAAAAGTCACAATTCCCAAAAATAAAAATATTGAAATATTTCTCATATTGGATATTGCATCAAACTTTTGGGGTTATCAAGTATGTACATGTACATGAGTTATCATTTTCCAGGATTCAAGTAATGAATTTCCTGCAAATGTCACTGTTTTCAAAGATCCCTCAAGGCTCTTTCCCATTTGAGCGGGGAAATTTTTCATAAACTTTTTTCATGCAAGAAATACAAAAAACTGAGATAACGAATAATATATTGCATCCTTTCTTTATCAAGTCCCAGCAACAAACATTTTGTTCCTATTTTACAAAATGAAGGTATTGGTCAAAAAAAAAGTATCAAAATATTTTTCAGATTTGTATCAAATTTTTGTTCAGTATGAGTTATCATTATCAAGTAAGAAATTTTGGTTTCAACATGTCAATTTGCAAAATAAAAAAATGTCACTGTTTTTCAAGAAAATCAGGCTCTTTCCATTTGAAATATTTTTTTTCAGATAGAAGCATTTTTGGGGTTGTTTTTATATGAAATACATCTGGGCCAAGAATTGAGTAAAGAATTTCCTAAACTTTTTTTCCATTTGCTCGGGGCATTTTTTTTCCAATCTTTTTTACTGTAACACAAACACTGAGATAACGAATATTATATTGATCCTTTCAATACCATGTCCCAACAACAAACATTTTGTTCCTATTTCACAAAATGATGGTATAAAAAGTAAAAACTGACAATTCCCAAAAATGAAAATTTTGAAATATTTAGGAGATTGTATCAATCTTTTGGGGTTGTTATCAAGCCAGAAATTGAGCAACAAACATTTTGTTTTTCTATTTTTCAAAATGACGGTATATATTGCATCCTTTCTTTATCATGTCCTAGCAACAAGACCCAAAAATGACGGTATTTTTTTCAATTTCCAAAAAATTAAATATTGGAATATTTTTCAGATAGCATGAACATTTTTCCTAAAATACTGAGATGTCCTATTGCTCCTTTCTATATCATGTCCCAGAAATTTTGTTCCTATTTTTCACAATGACTGTTTTGGTCAAAAAATAAAAACCAAAAATATTGAAATATTTTTCAGATTCCATGTATCAGGCTTTTGGGGTTGTTTAATATGTAACTGTGTTATCTTGGCCAGGAATTGATTTGCCCGGGGCATTTTTTTCCCAATCCTTTTTCCTGCAAACACTGAGATGACGAATAATATTTGATCATATCATGTCCCAGCAACAAACATTTTGTTCCCAGAATGACGGTGTTCGTCAAAATGGCTAAAATATTGAAATTTTTTATTGTATCAATCTTTTGGGGTTATCAAGTATTGAGTTATCATGGCCAGGATTCCCTGCAAATGTCACTGTTTTCAGTGCATTTTTTTATAAACTTTTTTCATGCAAGAAATACACAAAAACTGAGATAACGAAATATATATTGCATCCTTTCTTTATCATGTCCTAAGCAACAAACATTTTGTTCTTATTTTTCAAAATGACGGTATTTATCAAAAAAAAAAAAAAAAAAAAAAAAAAATAGCAATTCCAAAAAATTAAAATATTGAAATATTTTTCAGACAGGAGCATGCTTCAGGCTTTTGTGGTCGTTTGTTATGTAACTGCGTTATCTGGGCCACGAACAGAGCAAAGAATTTCCTGCAAGTGTCACCGTTTGCAAGATCCCCAGGCTATTTCTCATTTGACCGTTTTCTCAAACTTTTTTCCTGCAAGAAATACACAAAAACTGAGATGACGAATAATATATTGCTCCATTCTATATCATGTACCAGCAACAAACATTTTGTTTCTATTTTTCAAAATGACGGTATTGGTCAAAAAATAAAAAATGACAATTTCCAAAAAATAAAATATTGAAATATTTTTCAGATAGGAGCATATATCAGGCTTTTAGGGTTATTTGATATGTAACTGTGTTATCTGGGCCAGGAATTGAGCAAAGAATTTCCTTCAAACGTCACTGTTTTCAAGATCCATCAGGCCATATTTCCATTTCCCCTGGGCATTTTTTGATGAACTTTTTTCCTGCAAGAAATACACAAAAACTGAGATAACAAACAATGCTCCTTTCCACATCATGTCCTAGCAACAAACATTTTGTTCCTATTTTTCAAAATGACTGTATTTATCAAAAAATAAAAAATGACAATTCCCAAAAATTAAAACATTGAAATATTTTTCAGACTGGAGCATGTATCAGGCTTTTGAGGTCGTTTGATATGTAACTGAGTTATCTTGTCCAGGAATTGAGCAAAGATTTTCCTGCAAGTGTTACCTTTTTTAAGATCCCTCAGGCTATTTTTCCATTTGCCCGGAGCATTTATTTCCAAACATTTCTCCTCCAAGAAATACACAAAAACTAAAGGTACGAATAGTATATTGGTTCTTTCTATATATGATGTCCCAGCAACAAACATTTTGCTCCGATTTTTCAAAATGACGGTATTGGTAAAGGAATAGAAAATTACAATTTTCAAAAAATAAAACATGAAAATATATTTCAAACAGGAGCATGTATCAGGCATTTGGGGTCGTTTAATATGTAACTTAGTTATCTGGGCAAGAAATTGAGCAAAGAATTTCCTGGAAGTATTACCCGTTTCAAGATCCATGTATCTATTTTTCCATTTGCCCGGGGTATTTGTTTTCAAATATTTTTTACTGCAAGAAGTACAAAAACACTTAGATAACGAATAATATATTGATCCTTTCGATATCATGTCCCAACAACAAACATTTTGTTCCTATTTTACAAAATGAAGGTATTGGTCAAAACGTAAAAAGTGACAATTCCAAAAAATGAAAATATTGAAATATTTTTCAGATTGCAGAATGTATCAATATTTTGGGGATGTTCAGTATGTAAATGAGTTATCATGGCTAGGAATCAAGTAAGAAATTTCCTGCAAGTGTCATGGTTTTCAAGATCGCTCAGGCTCTTTCCCATTTGCACGGGGCATTTATTTGCAAACATTTTTCCTGCAAGAAATACACAAAAACCCAGATGACGAATAAAAAATATATTGCTCCTTTCTTTATCATATCCCAGCAACAAACATTTTGCTCCCATTTTTCAAAATGACGAAATTAGTCAAGAAAGAGAAAATTACAATTTCCAAAGAATAAAATATCGAATTTTTTTTCAGATAGAAGCATGTATCAGACTTTTGGGGTTGTTTTTATATGTAAATGAGTTATCTGGGCCAGGAATTGAGTAAAGAATTTCCTGGAAGTGTTACCGTTTTCAAGATCCATCAAGCTTTTTTTCCATTTGCTCGGGGCATTTTTTTTCCAATCTTTTTTACTGTAAGAAATACACAAACACTGAGATAACGAATATTATATTGATCCTTTCAATACCATGTCCAAACAACAAACATTTTGTTCCTATTTCACAAAATGATGGTATTGGTCAAAAAGTAAAAACTGACAATTCCCAAAAATGAAAATTTTGAAATATTTCTCAGATAGGAGATTGTATCAATCTTTTGGGGTTGTTTAGTATGTAACTAAGTTATCATTGCCAGGAATCAAGTTAGGAATTTCCTGCAAGTGTCACCGTTTTCAGGATCTCTCAGGTTCTTTCCCATTTGAGCAGGAAAATTTTTCATAAACTTTTTTCATGCAAGAAATACACAAAAACTGAGATAACGAATAATATATTGCATCCTTTCTTTATCATGTCCTAGCAACAAAGATTTTGTTCCTATTTTTCAAAATGACGGTATTTATAAAAATAAAAAATGACAATTAAAAAAAATTTAAACATTGGAATATTTTTCAGACAATAGCATGCTTCAGGCTTTTGTGGTTGTTTAATATGTAACTGAGTTATCTGGGCCAGGAATTGAGCAAAGATTTTCCTGCAAATGTAACCGTTTGCAAGATCCCTCAGGCTATTTCCCATTTGCCCGGGGCATTTATTTCCAAACATTTTTCCTGCAAGAAATACACAAACACTGAGATGACGAATAATATATTGCTCCTTTCTATATCATGTCCCAGCAACAAACATTTTGTTCCTATTTTTCACAATGACTGTTTTGGTCAAAAAATAAAAAATGACATTTTCCAAAAAATAAAATATTGAAATATTTTTCAGATAGGAGCATGTATCAGGCTTTTGGGGTTGTTTAATATGTAACTGTGTTATCTTGGCCAGGAATTGAGCAAAGAATTTCCTTTCAGCGTCACCGTTTTCAAGATCCCTCAGTCTATTTTTCCATTTGCCCGGGGCATTTTTTTCCCAATCCTTTTTCCTGCAAACACTGAGATGACGAATAATATATTGATCCTTCCGATATCATGTCCCAGCAACAAACATTTTGTTCCTATTTTACAGAATGACGGTGTTCGTCAAAATGTAAAAAGTCACAATTCCCAAAAATAAAAATATTGAAATATTTCTCAAATTGGATATTGTATCAATCTTTTGGGGTTATCAAGTATGTACATGTACATGAGTTATCATGGCCAGGATTCAAGTAATGAATTTCCTGCAAATGTCACTGTTTTCAAGATCCCTCAGGCTCTTTCCCATTTGAGCGGGGAAATTTTTCATAAACTTTTTTCATGCTAGAAATACACAAAAACTGAGATAACGAATAATATATTGCATCCTTTCTTTATCAAGTCCCAGCAACAAACATTTTGTTTCTATTTTTCAAAATGACGGTATTGGTCAAAAAATAAAAAAATCACAATTTCCAAAAAATAAAATATTGAAATATTTTTCAGATAGGAGCATTTTATCAGGCTTTTGGGGTTGTCTAACATGTAACTGTGTTATCTGAGCCAGAAATTGAGCAAAGAATTTCCTTCAAACGTCACCGTTTTCAAGACCCATCAGGCTATTTTTTTCATTTGCCCCGGGCATTTTTTTATGAACTCTTTTCCTGCAAGAAATACACAAAACTGAGATAACAAACAATGCTCCTTTCCATATCATGTCCTAGCAACAAACATTTTGTTCTTATTTTTCAAAATGACGGTATTTATCCAAAAAAAAAAAAAAAAAAAAAAAAAAAATAGCAATTCCAAAAAATTAAAATATTGAAATATTTTTCAGACAGGAGCATGCTTCAGGCTTTTGTGGTCGTTTGTTATGTAAGTGAGTTATCTGGGCCACGAATTGAGCAAAGAATTTCCTGCAAGTGTCACCGTTTGCAAGATCCCCCAGGCTATTTCTCATTTGACCGTTTTCTCAAACTTTTTTCCTGCAAGAAATACACAAAAACTGAGATGACGAATAATATATTGCTCCATTCTATATCATGTACCAGCAACAAACATTTTGTTTCTATTTTTCAAAATGACGGTATTGGTCAAAAAATAAAAAATGACAATTTCCAAAAAATAAAATATTGAAATATTTTTCAGATAGGAGCATATATCAGGCTTTCAGGGTTATTTGATATGTAACTGTGTTATCTGGGCCAGGAATTGAGCAAAGAATTTCCTTCAAACGTCACTGTTTTCAAGATCCATCAGGCTATATTTCCATTTCCCCGGGGCATTTTTTGATGAACTTTTTTCCTGCAAGAAATACACAAAAACTGAGATAACAAACAATGCTCCTTTCCACATCATGTCCTAGCAACAAACATTTTGTTCCTATTTTTCAAAATCACTGTATTTATCAAAAAATAAAAAATGACAATTCCCAAAAATTAAAACATTGAAATATTTTTCAGACTGGAGCATGTATCAGGCTTTTGAGGTCGTTTGATATGTAACTGAGTTATCTTGTCCAGGAATTGAGCAAAGATTTTCCTGCAAGTGTTACCTTTTTTAAGATCCCTCAGGCTATTTTTCCATTTGCCCGGGGCATTTATTTCCAAACATTTCTCCTCCAAGAAATACACAAAAACTAAAGGTACGAATAGTATATTGGTTCTTTCTATATATGATGTCCCAGCAACAAACATTTTGCTCCGATTTTTCAAAATGACGGTATTGGTAAAGGAATAGAAAATTACAATTTTCAAAAAATAAAACATGAAAATATATTTCAAACAGGAGCATGTATCAGGCATTTGGGGTCGTTTAATATGTAACTTAGTTATCTGGGCAAGAAATTGAGCAAAGAATTTCCTGGAAGTATTACCCGTTTCAAGATCCATGTATCTATTTTTCCATTTGCCCGGGGTATTTGTTTTCAAATATTTTTTACTGCAAGAAGTACAAAAACACTTAGATAACGAATAATATATTGATCCTTTCGATATCATGTCCCAGCAACAAACATTTTGTTCCTATTTTACAGAATGACGGTATTGGTCAAAAACTAAAAAGTGACAATTCCCAAAAATGAAAAATATTGAAATATTTCTCAGATTAAATATTGTATCAATTTTTTGGGATTGTTTAGTATGTACATGAATTGTCATGGCCAGGATTCAAGTAAACAATTTCCTGCAAGTGTAACCGTTTTCAAGATACCTCAGACTCTTTCCCATTTGAGAGTGGAAATTTTTTATAAACTTTTTTCATGCAAGAAATACACAAAACTGAGATAACAAATAATGCTCCTTTCCATATCATGTCCTAGCAACAAACATTTTGTTCCTATTTTTCAAAATGACGGTATTTATCAAAAAAAAAAAAAAGCAATTCCAAAAAATTAAAATATTGAAATATTTTTCAGACAGGAGCATGCTTTCAGGCTTTTGTGTTCGTTTTTTATATAAGTGAGTTATCTGGGCCACGAATTGAGCAAAGTATTTCCTGCAAGTGTCACCGTTTGCAAGATCCCCCAGGCTATTTCTCATTTGACCGTTTTCTCAAACTTTTTTCCTGCAAGAAATACACAAAAAACTGAGATGACGAATAATATATTGCTCTTTTCTATATCATGTCCCAGCAACAAACATTTTGTTCGTATTTTTCAAAATGACGGTATTGGTCAAGAAATAGAAAATTACAATTTTCAAAAAATAAAATATCGAAATATTTTTTTCAGATAGGAGCAATATCAGGCTTTTGGGGTTGTTTAATATGTAACTGTGTTATCTGGGCCATTAATTGAGCAAAGAATTTCCTTCAAGCGTTAATATATTGAATCCTTTCTTTATCATGTCCTAGCAACAAACATTTTGTTCCTATTTTTCAAAATGACGGTATTGGAAAAAAAAAAAGATTTGAAGCATTTTTCAGATAGGAGCATGAAACAGGCTTTGGGGTTGTTTAATATGTGACTGAGTTACCTGGGCCAGGAATTGAGCAAAGAATTTCCTGCAAGTGTCACCTTGTCAGGCTATTTTCCATTTGCACGGGGCATTTTCTTCCAAAGTGTTTTCCTGGAAGAAATACACAACCATAAAACGAGTATGTATTGGTCCTATCTATATCATGTCCCAGGAAAAAATATTTTGTTCCTACTTTTCAAAATGACGCTATCCATCAATAAATAAAAGGAAACAATTCCCAAAAATTAAAATATTGAAATATTTTTCAGATGGGAGCATGTAGCATTCTTTTGGGGTTGTTTAATATGTAACTGAGTTATCTGAGTCAGGAATTGAGTGAGGAATTTCCTGCAAGTGTCACCGTTTTCAAGATCCCTCGGGCTATTTTCCATTTGTCCGGTGCATTTTTTACCAATCCTTTTTACTGCAAGAAATGTACAAACACTGCGATATCGAATAATATATTGGTCCTTTCTATATCATGTCCCAGCAACAAACATTTTTTTCTTCTATTTTTCAAAATGACGGTGTTGCTCAAGAAATAGAAAATTGCAATTCCCAAAAATTAAAGTATTGAAATATTTTTCAAACAGGAACTTGTATCAATCTTTTGGTATTGTTTGATATGTAACTGAGTTATCTGGTCCAGGATTTCAGCAAAGAATTTCCTGCAAGTGTCGCCGTTTTCAAGATCCCACAGGCTCTTTCCCATTCGCCCGGGGCATTTTTTCCCAACCTTTTATCCTTCAAGAAATACACAGAAACTGAGGGTACGAATAATGTATTGGAGGGTACGAATAATATATTGGTCCTTTCTATATCATGTCCCAGCAAGAAACATTTTGTTCCTATTTCTCAAAATGACGGTATTGGTCAAAAAATAAAAAAATAACGATTTTCAAAAATTAAAAATATTGAAATTTTCTTCAGACAGGAGCATGTATCAATTTTTTGGTGTTATTAAATATGTAACAAAGTTATCTGGGCCAGGAATTGAGCAAAGAGTTTTCTGCTTGTGTCAGCTTTTCAAGATTCCTCATGCTATTTTCCATTTTCCAGGGGCATTTTTTCCCAAACTTTTTTCCTCCAAGAAATATACAAAAACTGAGATAAGGAATAATATATTGGTCCTTTCTATGCCATGCCCAAACAACAAACATTTTGCTCCGATTTTTGAAAATTACGGCATTGGTCAAAAAATTAAAACTGACAATTTCAAAAAAATAAAATATTGAAATATTTTTCAAACAGGAGAATGTATATATCTTTGGGGGCTGTTTAATATGTAAGTGAGTTATATGAGCCATGAATTGAGCAAAGAATTTCCTAAAAGTGTCACTGTTTTCAAGATCCCTCACGCTATTTTTCCATTTGCCCAATCATTTTTTTCCAATCATTTTTACTGAATGAAATACACAAAAAGTTATATTGATCCTTTCAATATTATGTCCCAGCAACAATCATTTTGTTACTATTATTCAAAATGACGGTATTGATCAAGAAGTAAGAAACTTAATTTCCCAAAATTAAAATATTGATAAATTTGCAGATTAGAGATTGTATCAATCTTTTGGGGTTTTTTAATATGTAGCTGAGTTATATGGGCCAGGAATCGAGCAAAGATTTTCCAAAGATCCCTCAGACTATTTCCCATTTGCCAGGAGCATTTTTTACCAGTTTTTTTTACTGCAAGAAATACACAAAAACTGAGGGGACGAATAATACATTGGTCTTTTTAAATATCATGTCCCAGCAACAAACATGACAATTCCCCAAAATTAAAATATTTATCTTCAGATTGGAGAATGTATCAGGCTTTTGGGGTTTTTTAATATGTAACTGAGTTATCTGGGCCATGAATTGATCAAAGCATTTTCTGCAAGTGTCGCCGTTTTCAAGATCCCTCAGGATATTTATCAATTTGCCATTTATTTCCAAACATTTGTCCGGTGCATTTTTCACCAAACATTTTTACTGCAAGAAATACATAAAAAGTGAGCGTACGAATAATATTGTGATCCTTTCTACATCATGTCCAAGTAACAAACAGTTTTCTCCGATCTTCAAAATGACGGTTTTGGTCAAAAATGACAATTCCCAACAATTAAAATATTGAAATATTCTTCAGATAGAAGCATGTATCAATCTTTTGTGTTTGTTTGATATGTAACTGAGTTATCTGGGCCAGGAATTGAGGAAAGAATGGAAGTGTTTCCGTTTTCAAGATCCATCAGGCTATCTTCTCATTCGCTCGGGGCTTTTTTTCCCAAACTTTTTTTTACTGCAAGAAGTATACAATAACTGAGAGTACGAATAATATATTCGTCCTTTCTGTATCATGTCCCAGCAACAAACATTTTGCTCCTATTTTCCAACATGGCTTTATTCGTCAAAAAATAAAAAATGACCAATTCTTAAAAATGAAAATCTTGTAATATTTTTCAGATAGGAGGGGGTATCAATCTTTGGGGTTGTTTCATATGTAACTGAATTATCTTGGGCAGGAATTGAGGAATAAATTTCCTGCAAGTTCCACCGTTTTCAAGATCCCACAGGGTATTATCCATTTGCCCCGGGGCATTCTTTTGCAAACTTTTTTCGTGCAAGAAATAGACAAAAACTGAGAGTACGAATAATACACTTAACAAAACTTCTAAGTGTTCATTTTAAAAAATGTATTTATTCAAAAACTACTTTATAGTATCGTATGATATTTTCAAATTATTACAACAAATGAGTCTTCTCAACAATTGTACAAAGAAAATAAAATATCACCGATGAAAACCAATGTACCGTGACGAAGCTTTACTTTTCGGCACGTGTTTCGTGTAATTAGCATCTTTTTGTGATCATTATCAAATTTTAAAAACTGGTTTCACTAAAAAAAACATAAGATATTGGAAAAATGACACCATGTTTTACTCACTTTTATTTAGGTGTTTAATTGACCTTGATATTACTTTTAAAAATTAACAACCAGTATCAAAACCCATTTAAACACATTTTTCTATAGGCGGTGCGTCATTTTTCACCGCCAATTTATCACAATTTTAAAGTTTTGGACAAAATTTAACAAAGCGGAAGTCACCTTGCTTTTCGTCAAAGGCTAAAATTTCGCATCACACCATGTTAAAAGAGTGTTAAAGACGTACAACACACTGGGGGAGATAACTCTTGCGATTTCAATTGAACGTTTGACGTGACGTCAAATTTAACGTAAAAATAAAGCGTCAAAACGACGAGTAAAACGATCCCGATGTATATCAATCATGAAAGAAAATTGGGATATGGGGCTTGGCTGTGATTGTGCGACAGTGCGTACCATACTCAATCAATAAGTATTTTTTAATCAACCCGCTTAAACTCCGTAAAAAGCAAGACATAAAATACCATCCCTTAATGTTTATTTCATTTCATTTCATATACAATAAATTGTATTTTTGATCAAAGCGCAGCATTTTTTTTGTTCTGAAAATTTTATTTTACATTGCCGAAATTCTCATTATGTACAATTGGCTATATAACATTCCGATTAATGGTCTTCATTACAATTTGTGCATTTACGATATAAATATTGTTTTTCTTCTTTAATTAAATAAAACAACAATAAATAAACAAAAAAACTTTTTACAATGTAAAATCGATGTAGACCCTTACTGATCAAAGAGGGACAACTCTGAAAATGTAGGAGATGTTTATTTTCCTCCCATTATTCACGGTTTTCCACAGAATCAGATACATCTACAGCAAGACCTGATAAATCCGAGAATTGAATACTCTATACACAATGTAAGTATAGAATTGAAAAGAATTGTTCACTTGTACTGAAATTATCTCCGTTGATGAATATCCTATTGCAGCAAATCGTTTGACCTTCTGTCAACAATGTCGGTTCGCATTTCCTCGAATCAAAACAAAACGTAGGCTATAAGATTTTAAAAAAATATCAAAGTGCGATTTGATTGTATAAATTGAAATAGGTGAAGAGTTTAATGTTTGATATTTTGAAGTTAATGTGGACGAATACGGAATTTTCATTTTAACTTTAGAAGCGACGAAATTGAAAGAAATGCGTACAATATCATGAGGGGTGTACATCTATGCAAATGTCGATGTATCCCCACGGCCACATACCGTCTCGTTTGAAATAATGACATGAAAGAAACTACAATTATTCCATTTATATCACAGGATATTTGAACATACACCATTTTTTTTAATGAATAAAATCAAAGAAATAAAATTAAAAATTGTTCAAGTTCAACAAAACTTGAATTCGTATCCAGGTTTCATGTGATATGGAATGCATAACGCATACATATATGGACTAAACACTAAAATCCATCAGTAATTTCTTCCTGATACATATAAAAAGAGTAGTCAATATTTATTCTGCATTCATGAATTTAAAAACTAATGCATACCTCCGGGATTACCAGTATATTTGCACTGTAAACGACGTTTCGTCAAACGCTAATGGTCTGCGACGCAAAAAAGGAAGGGGTGGGGGTGATAGGGTTATTCAAAAATTGCCTAAAAATCTACATTTAAATACGCTTTACATATGAGAACTTTTAGATTTGTAAGTTAATATATTTTTGAAGCAAAAGCAATATTCCAATTTAATTTTTTTAATGTGTATTTGACTATTTGTAGATTCATATAACAGAGTGATCGACCCCCGTCTGAAAGACGCGCGGGAACGTGATTTATTGAGAAAGGGGGAAGGGGTAATTTTCCGCTATTAAATCAAAACTGGTCGTACAAAAATTATGCAAAATTATGAAGATTATTTTTATACCAGCTACCTAAAGAAAGTTTTTTACCAAAATTAAACGACAGGTTTTTTCACCAAAAAAAATTTTGAATTTGAAAAATACGCAATTTTCAAGGCTTAGATAATTCATAGTTTTTCAGATTAAGGTCTTTAAAAATTATTTTGATGATATGTATATCAAAAAGATGACTATGTTTTTG
This sequence comes from Saccostrea cuccullata, assembly GCF_032062105.1. Classification (NCBI taxonomy): domain Eukaryota; kingdom Metazoa; phylum Mollusca; class Bivalvia; order Ostreida; family Ostreidae; genus Saccostrea; species Saccostrea cuccullata. The sequence continues at coordinate 12,960 of NW_026926758.1, read as the reverse complement.
TGTTAAATGTTTAAAGGAATAAGCCAATGAAATTTGACATTTATATCTAACCTGGCTTTTTTGAAAATCAAGGTTTAAGTAGTTCATTGATTAAAAATTTTCTCTCCTTGTAAACAAAAAAGGGGGTAACTTTTGGAAGTTCCTGTCCAAAAATCACTCGAGCGATTTTGTCCAAAATGGGCATACATACAGTAGATATAGTCATGTACTAAATATACAAAAATAACGAAAATTAAACGACAGGAATTTTTGGGGGTAGGTGTGTTGTACATCCTTAAATTGTCCTGAAACAATCTTAGAAACATGATAACAAACAATTTCAATCGAATGAAAATGATAAGAAATTGGTGCTCGTCACAGTCTAATATCAGCTGGAGCAGTCTGAATTATCCTTAAATCGGTGCATTTATGTGTTAAACACCCTAAGATATTGACCAGAAGGCATCTGTGTGATGATACACTGTCAAATTCCCGGATCTGAATCTCATTGAACACATTTGGGATTTTTATAAGGAATGTCAAAGCCCCCCCCCCCCCCCTCCCCTTCCACACAATTTCAACGGTTTGGAAAGATCTATGCAGTAGGTGTGGTAGCAGATGGGTCAATTTCCTATTCAGGGGTACATGGTGTCCTACAGTAAAGATTGTAGAGATGGTCTTGTAGTAATCAGAGCGAGTGGTGGTCTTACTCCATAGAGTTTTTTTTTTTTGTTTGTGTGTGAATTTTCATTTTAAGGGTACATCATTTCCTTGACACTTTGCTTAAAATTCTGAAGAGATCCTTACATGAAATTTACGCAACATCTAACTTAAATATTCCTCATTAACCATGAATCAAAGAAATTATTTATTGTATGCATTTGTTCATTAAAACTTAAAAAATGTAAGGTGAACACTTAGAAGTTTGGTTCAGTGTATATTGGTCCTTTCTTTATCATGTCCGAGCAACAAACCTTTTGCTCCGATTTCTCAAAATGACGGTATTGGTCAAGAAATAGAAAATTACAATTTCCAAAAAAAAAATATTGAAATATTTTTCAGATAGGAGCATATATCAGGCTATTGGTATGTAACTGATTTATCTGGGCCAGGAATTGATCAAAGAATTTTCTGCTAATGTCACGGTTTTCAAGATCCCTCAGGCTATTTTCCATTTGCCTGGGGCATTTTTTTTCCAAACTTTTTTTACTGAAAGAAGTACACAAACATTGAGATAACGAACAATATATTGATCCTTTTTACATCATGTCCGAACAACAAACATTTTGTTCCTATTTTTCAAAATGACGGTATTCATGAGAAAATAAAAAATGACAATTCCCAAAGATTAGAATATTGAAATATTTCTCCGATAGGAGCATGCATCAATCTTTGTGGCTTGTTTAATATGTAACTGTTTATCTTGGCCAGGTATTGAGCAAAGAATTTTCTGCAAGTGTCAGCGTTTTCAAGATCCCTTAGGCTATTTTCCATTTGACAGGGGCATTCTGTTTCCAAACTTTTTTACTGCAAGAAATACATAAAAACTGAGGGTACAAATAATATATTGGTCCTTTCCATATCATGTCCTAGCAACAAACATTTTGTTCCTATTTTTCAAAATGACCGTATTCATCAAGAACTAAAAAATGAGAATACCCAAAAAAATAAAATACTGAAACATTTTTCAGATAGGAGCATGTATCAATCTTTGTGGCTTGTTTTATGTGTAACCGAGTTATCTGGGCAAGGAATTGAGCAAAGAATTTCATGCAAGTGTTGCCGTTTTCAAGACCGCTCAGGCTATTTTCTCCTTTGCCCGGGGCATTCTTTCCCAAACGTTTTTACTGCAAGAAATACATAAAAACTGAGGGTCCGTCGTGCTCTGTTCAGTCAGATATAACAAGATTTTTTTTTCTATTTACAATTTTTTATCTTTAAATAAAATCAATAAAAACAATATTCACAACATATTTTACAGCTATTATTTACAATAAATAGAACATAAAGTCTCTTATAATCCTCAATATCGTTGGCTCAGAACCACGTCCACGCAGACACGTCCCGTTTCACGACGGACTCCCGCCAACTGGCTCCCAGTGGGTATCCCGGTCTGGTTAAGGTCCTCGCCAACACATGGCTAGATTGTAATTGGATTACATCAGGAACCTTTAAATTAACACTTTACAACTTACAAATTGTTATGCAAAATAAACTGAACCCTCACGTCATAGAAATATTACGTTACCATTTCCCCGCAAGCACTTTCTAGCAGGGTACAAGTTTCTCTAAAGTTTAGCGTAAATAATATCATGACGTAATATTTTGATTAGAAATATTTTTTCTATTTTATGAGATTAAGCAAGTATGAAATAGTTGGAATTTGGCAATAAATTGAAGATTTCATGAACTTTTTAAAGTGCGTGAAAATGCGTGATTGCGGGGAAAGGTAAATGCTTGATTTTGCGTCAGAAATAGGAAATGGTATATGCGTTAGAATGCGTGACTGCGGGGAAGGGGGTTAAATAACATTTCTAAGTCACAGGCTACGTATACAAAAAGAAAAACTCAAGTCACCATTGCACTAATGGCACACCATACAAACAGTCCTGGTAATTTTAACCGAACACTATTTATATTAAGGAAAACGTTAAGAATACACAACATCTTAACAAAAGTTGTTTTAACCCACAACACCGACTTTATAAGCGGCAAAACAAAATAGCCTACGTACGTACATAACTTCGTACATTGCACCAGAAATAGAACAATAAACGCATGAGTAACTCTACCCAGCAAAACCTGTATACGTAAATAGTAACAAGAACATTACTTAACTCAAGTTCTTAAATAGTTCTACGTTTCAAATGTATGACTCAAAAACTTACATATAAAATAAAAAACAAACTTATCCCTTATGGAGAAATGGTTACCGTTGAAAAAAGTATTTATCTACTCATCTTGGACTGTATGTCAAGCATGTAAAATCTATGAAAACGTAGACCCCAGCTACTTGGTCAGCTATGCAGCGACTTAAATACCTCCTAATACAATATGTAACTGAGTTATCTGGGCCAGGAATTGAGCAAAGAATTTCCCGCAAGTGTCGCCGTTTTCAAGATCCCTCAGGCTATTTTCTCATTTGCCCGGGGCTTTTTTTTCCAAACTTTTCTTTACTGCAAGAAGTACACAAGAACTGAGGGCATGAATAGTATATTCGTCCTTTCTGTATCATGTCCCAGCAACAAACATTTTGCTCCTATTTTCCAACATGGCTTTATTCGTCAAAAAATAAAAAATGACCAATTCCTAAAAATGAAAATCTTGTAATATTTTTCCGATAGGAGCAGGTATCAATCTTTTGGGGTTGTTTAAAATGTAACTGAGTTATCTGAGCCATGAATTGAGCAAAGAATTTCCTGCAGATTTCACCGCTTTCAAGATCCCTCAGGCTATTTCTCATTTGCCAGGGGCATTTTTTTTCCGAACTTTTTAGTGCAAGAAAGACACAAAAACTGAGGGTACGAATAATATTTTTGATCTTTTCTATATCATGTCCTAGCAACAAACATTTTGCTCCGATTTTTCAAAATGACGGTATTGGTCAAAAAATAAAAAAATGACAATTTCACAGAATGAAAATATTGAAATATTTTTCAGATGGAAGCTTATATCAAACTTGTTTAATATGTAAGTGAGGTATCTGGGTCAGGAATTGAGCAAAGATTTCCTGCAAGTGTCACCGTTTTCAAGCGCAGCATTTCATTTCCGGAAATATGCATAGCATTTCCGACATTTTTTTTCTATTTCATTTCCGACATTTTTTTTTTTTTATTTCCGACATAATTTTTATTTTCGTTTCAGGAATTTACCTGTGCGGCAATTCAATGTTTTCTCAGTAAAAGAAAATGGAATTTTAAAAGTATTTATGCCAAAATAGTAATAAAAAATATACATATATTCATACATGACTACATGTACCACTAAGTCTAGGTAAAAGAGTTTAATGAGCATAAAACGTTTTCCCCATATTTAATGTGCACTTAATTTAATGTCAGTGACAGCACCATATTTATGTCCAAGTCACTGTTAGATTTACAAAATTGGATTTCAATGATTTATTTATGATATATTCCTTTAAATTTTTCATAAGTAAAGTTATCAAATTTGTTACTATAAGTGCAACTTATGTATTTGAAAAATGTTGGAAATTAAAACAAAAAAAAAAAAAATGTCGGAAATGAAAAATTGATAATTACCAAAAATTCCGAAAATGAAATGCAGCCCTATTGTCAATGTGATAAGCTTTTAGTACCCCGCCCAATACCTAATAATCACGAAACGGAACGAAAGCCCGAGGAAAAAGGAATCTGGGGAAAAATATAATAAAACAACCACACTAAACGTGTAGACTCTAAAAAGAAGAATATATTTTCCAAATTACATTATCAAATATCTGATGTAGTTTGAGTACCCGCCCCGGCTACTTCAACAGAACAAGCCAAACAGGTCTTTTCTCGGCTGTGAATTCCCAGTACTACCCGAACACGAGCTCTCAGGTAAATAAACTACAATAAAATAGTTTCTAAGTAAGGTAATATATTTTTAATGCTTTTTAATACAGGTTCCGCAAAAACGAGCCCAAACTGAACGTTTTGTTGAATGGAAAACGCAGAATGTTTGCCTTTTAAAAATGGCCATTAAAATAGCCATTTTTCATTAATGCGGTTTGAAATGTGTCTTCTTGCCTTTATGAAAACATAATTATGTGTGTGTAACACACATTGGCCTAATGAACGTTAAAAATATCAATCAATGCTTAATATATGTGACCACAACTGGGGAAAAGGGTCCAGATGAGTAAAAAATCGAAATTAATTTTATTGTCTTTTTAAAATCAGGATACTTTGAATAACACAAATTCAAAATTTCATGCAAATTTCATTGAAAATAAAGAAGATACAGGTCCAGGAATGCAGGCATCTTCAAGTCATATCATAACGTCAGTGACGTTACCATAACGTCGTAATTAGAAAATATATCTCAACAATTTCAGTCTATTGGTATATTAAGAACATTCTCTTCTTTTTCTTTAAACTCTTCTTAAAATTTTGCTTAGATATGATGAAAATAAACTGAATCATTAAATATACTGTCATTCTTACTTATTACATATGACTGTTACTTATTACATATGGCTATTGCCAGTATTGGAACAACTGAATTTGATTCAGAAGTCTGACTTATTATCCTACCAGCATCGATGACCAAAGAAAGAAAGGGAAGAAAACATGCATAATGAACAAAATAATCCAACCATTTATTTTCAATAAAATATTAAACTCTAGAAACATGAGAAATGCACAATAATTATTATCAAGATAAATATGCAAATTGAAATTACATTCCAAAATAACAAAAAAGTTATTATTCCTAGTTATGACAAAAAACACCAGGAATCACATAAATTACAGTATGACAGAGGTTCTTTGACAGTTGTAAGCAAAATCACAAAAATATGAATAGCAGGAAACTATTTTTAAAACAAGCACTCTGAATATTGCAAACATGCATGTTATAGATAAAATGTACTGTTATGATATTACAGATGTATGCATCTGTACTTTCTTAAAATTATCAACAGTATTAAGTATAAAGATTATAACAATTAAATGTTGGGGGGCAGTGTGAAAATCGCATCTTTTGAAAATTAAAAATCTGTAGTTAATCATATTTGACAAAGTTTTGTAATATTTTTGGTTATACTAAATATATCTAAAGTGCATTTAAAGGAAAATGTCACAGAGAAGGTGAAAACACCATATAACAATTTTCTTACTGTTAAACATTTTTTTAACTGTTGAGATGTAACACTACTCATTGGACACAGCTTATGTAAACAGTTGGGTAAACGTAACAATTCCAACAAATGTTTTAAAGCAATGAAATTCGATGGACAGAAAAGTACATGAATGTAACACATTATGGGAAATTACACAATAGGAACTACATGTATACATCTTACTTCTAATCTTTCTTACACACAATAGTCCTCCCTTTCATCTAAGGAGAAGACTTTTCCTTTTCCCCAAGTGTGACGTACTAGAATGATGACGTGAATAAACTTTCACCTCTTTCTTTGGTACGACTGGTTTTGGACATGATGTGTCTTTAGAAGAGAGTGATAGACAATGTTCACGGATTTCCTCATACAAGTACCATTGCCTCTTGGGGTCAAGACCAGGTGCTGGGATTTCTTGAGGCAGAGGATCACTTACGGAGGGAAGGATATTCTGATCTTTCAGGAGATTAACACACAAAGGAACAGAATTACAGAGTTCCTTACATTCAACAACACCAGGAGTCTCAGCACTTACTCGGAAATGATGATAGCCTCGAATGTTTTTCAACGGTTTGAAGAACTGTTCAAAGTACGACTTCCAGTCCCTAAACTGCACAGGTGTTTGTGGATCTGACACGAGCTGAGGAATGTTATGGCCTCTGCGGGATGAATGACGGACTGTGTCTGCTATTTCATTCATGGTTTCTGCTGTAGATGAACGCCATTTTACTTTCCAGACTCCAAAATGCCAGTCAGGATCAAATTTAGTGTGTCCTGCCACCATCATAGAATATTCCACAATAACATGGAGTCCTGATTGAAGAGAAATACACTCTTTAATTTAAATATAAATGCTAAATTTAGAAAGAGTTTGCATTTCTTGACTATCAAAACTGACATCATACATGTATGTAACACTTTGGGCATTGAACATCATGAACATACTGAATATCAAACAATGCTTTTACAAATTTTAATAATTAAAATCAAATATTTTTCATTTGATGTACACTTACCTACAAGAACTCTCCATAGAGCATACCATAAGACAAAGTTGTTTTTGTTTTGCCCACTGCAGTTGTCGAAATGAATGGCTGCTGTTTTTTCTCCATATCCATGGTATTGAAAAAAGTGTTGAACCATACTAATGACAGAATTAGCACCCTTTCCTGTGTTCTCAGCCTCATCAATCAAGTAGAACACTTGTTTTCCTGCCATTTAAGTAAAAACAAAAATTTTGATCAGAACTTAATACGGTAACTCAACCATTGACTTGTTTATTTACCTTATATGTATGCATTATGACAAAAACAGAATGTGTTAATATTTTGCTGCAACTATATTTAATAGAATTCAAAAGAACCAAAATTGTTTTATTCAGACTCAGTCCCATACATGTATTATTCTATATTTGAAAGAGTATCCTCCTTTACATGTGATTGTACTATTTCGTCAAATATTAGATTTCCACATAAAAGGTAATTAATAAATTCTTATAAGAATTACATGTACAGTTATTTCTGAATGAATTGAAGAACTAAGCAATACATATCTGACATATCATGACTTATGAATTAACATACCTGAACCCTCGCAACATACACCAAACACATTGCACTTCCGGGGCGTCTTAAAAAATATTGGTCCCACTTGTTGGGCATGATGTGGAAAATGAACTTGCTGAGCATAGTCCCAGGAATAGTGCATTTCCACATCAACTGAGCATGGAGCATTTCCTTGAATAAAATTAATCATTCTTGATCATTTGTATGCATTGAAAGTTATTCATTGTATTTACTAGTTCATGAACAAAGAAATTCAATTTTACAGAAGAAATTTTTGCAAACACTTTGGTATGTCTGTTTTCCTATTAATAGTACCAAGGAAAAGAGGAGAAAATGCATGGCTGGAATTGAACCCTTGACCCCTGGTCAGGTGTTCTACCCATTCAGCTACTACCCAGGCTGATAATATAGTCCAAATCCAAGCACATATAATAGTACATGAATGTTCATTAATGCTAATGAAGGAAAGTATACCATACTTGTCACTATACACTAAAGGAAGAATTTAATTTTGCAATAAAATTTTAACTTACCAGTTTGTTTACATTCCTCTGATAAGGAAATGAACACTTCCTTGCTGGTGGTATACTGGTGTCTGTAGTAGTCTCTTTGCTGTTTAGCTTGGGAAACATGCTGCGTGTAAGTAGAAAGGATTTCTTCCTTTTCCTCATCATTCATATTAGAAACTGTCGACAGTTGATGAGAGAAATTCTGACAAAGCTGACACAGGTCAGTGCATGGATTCATGATTGTAATAAATGGACACAACTCGTGCCAAGTTCTTTGAAATGTCCTTAAGTGTATTCTTCTGAAGTTCATTTCTTCAGCTAGAATCTCATACTTAGCATGAATGTCAGCAGTTGTCGTATCCGACGGAAGTAGAAGCACTTTCTCAGATTTGTAATTTGGCAGTCGGCCTGGTAGAGGCAGGGCATGGTCACTAGCATACTTGGTAATAAATGTTTTGATTCGATCCCTGTCTGTCACTGATAAGCTATTATGCGGAGCCTTACCACTGTTTCCATGTGTTCTGGGTAAAAACCCTTCTGTATCAAGAGACCTGGCAACTTTATGGAGTTTTTTTCTTTCAACCGCATGTACAAAACAAAAAGTTGTACGACACACTCTGCATCCATTGAAGTAGTACTCCTGAAATGGTCTTTCTCGTTCTTTTTCTCTGTGTTTCTTGGACTGTGTGACAGATCCAGATCGCCTATGTGCAAACATTTCAACTTTAAGTATAGTGTCAAGTTCCTCCCGAGTACACTGTAGACAATGATCACGGAACTCACATGCAATTTTCGTGCTACATGGCATTCCATAAAACTCCTTACACCCGCAAGTGTCATTCTGAAATTTGGAACGGATTATGTATTCCTTCGTGTCGGTGTCATTAACTTCATTCGGTATATATACATCCCCATCATAGTTGTCATTGTCACTTTCAGAGTCAGAATCATAATTTACATCACCAAAATCACTCGTATCTGTCTCGCTGTCACTTGACAGATCACAAAACTGTCTGTCGCGCACGTTAGATTTTGGAGCAACAAGTTTAGAGAAATATAATTCATCCACACGCTCTATATCTTCTAAAAATTCATCATCTTGATAAAGAACAATTTCTGATGGTATACTTATCGATGTTAAAAAGTTGTACGACACACTCTGCATCCATTGAAGTAGTACTTTGGTATGTTTGGTATATGGTATATTTTTATCGAAGTTTGGCTCATGTTTAGTGCTTGAACTCCCTACATTTCCAATTTCCAACTTTACTGTGACTTTCACTTTCAATCTATTTTCAACCGGAAATGTAAACACGCCTGCTGTTATGGACAGAGTTATTGCTCTTTACAACCCGCGGTAAATTCAAATTAAAATAAAAAAAACGTAATAAAATATATTACAAAACATTACAACAAACATTTTCATTTTCATAATTAATACTTTAAAATACGAGACAGAGATAAACTTTTTCAGAAGCACGTGTACTGCAATTTTTTTCACGCGTTATTTTTTTTTTTTCGATTGTGACGCAAACGTTCAGAACTATCGCCGATTTCTCATTATGACGTGTGCGGCATCTGGACCCTTTTTCGCAGTCGCGGTCACATATTATATGCACATGTAATCAATCAATCAATTAAGCAATATTGGTGTCATTTGAAAGAAATTGATTAGTAATGTATGGATACCAAATATGAAGTCTCTATCTCTTGTGGTTCAAAAGTTATGGCAAAGGTACGAAAAAACTTGTTTAAGCATAAAGGTCACAGTCAAGGGCACAAATTCATTGACCTTGGTGTCATTTGAAAGAAATAAATTAGTGAAGTACGCATACTAAATATGAAGTCTCTATCTTTTATGGTTCGAAAGTTATGGCAAAGGTACGAAAAAACTAGTTTAAGCATAAAGGTCACAGTCAAAGGCACAAATTCATTGACCTTGGTGTCATTTGAAAGAAAGAAATTAGTGAAGTATGCATACTAAATATGCAGTCTCTATCTTTTATGGTTCGAAAGTTATGGAAAACGTACGAAAAAACTATTTTTAGCATACAGGTCACAGTCAAAGTCATGAAGTCATTGACCTTGGTGTCATTTGAAAGAGCTTAATTAGTGGAGTACGCACACCAAATATCTCTATCTTTCATGGTTTAAAGTTATGGTGAAGGATAAAGTTTGCTGATAAAAAGCTATTTTTAGCATATGGGTCACAGTTAATGTCACAAGGCCACTGACCTTGGTGTCATTTGAAAGAGTTTAATTAGTGGAGTATGCACACCAAATATGAAATCTCCATCTTTTATGGTTCAAAAATCATGGCGAAGGTTGTAGTTTGCAGACAAACAGACAAACAAACAAACAGGACAAAAACAATATACGCCCCAGATCTATCAATCCGGGCGCATAAAAAACAATATACGCCCCGGATCTATCAATCCGGGTGCATAAAAAAAATATGGAAATGAAATGTCTGTCAGCAGCACGTCCTGGAGAGTGTCCTTTAAAACGTAGTAAATTAATCATAACACCCTTGCTGAAGATTTGAGTTCTGGTTTTGAATTTCCTCTAGTCTTGGAAACATATTTTCTTCTTTCATAAATTGAATATAATTTCACAAATAACCCATAATGTAGACGTACTTTTATCTGCATGGGATTAATTTACGCTATGAACGCGGTCACAATTTTTCCGCGGAAATTTGTCACAGCGTAATTAAAGTGTATTTAGGAATGAAATTGCATTAAATGAATGAGAATATGATAATTAAAGATACCACATGTACATTTCTGTATGGGATACGTAGGTATAGGCCTACTTGTTTAATATATATCTTCTATGCATATCTATCCTTAATATGTGTACACACCGTATATCAGGCAAAGATGTTTCAAAAATTCACAAAATAATCATTTTATTCTTTGAAAAATATTTTTCTCGCATGGAAATCCTTGCCTCAAACTTGACTTCTCCCAGTTAGAGATAACAGTACGTGTGTTACAACGCACTTTGAAAAATTACGCAATTTGAAAAAAAATTTGAAAGTGCGTTAAATTTGGGACCAAATCAACGCATTTGAAAAAATAAAATTTCTTTTCAAATTGCGTTAATATCTACCATATTAACGCACTTTGAAAAAAATGTGTATGCTGGATATTCTTGTAAATCTTAGGTATAATAAATATTTGATAACTTTTTCGTGATAAGGTCACTTCAGAATGTGAAAGTGAGCGATTTTGATTTTTCCATACTTTGAAAATTCTTTCTTAAGGAAGCTCTAAACACTAACAGAAACTGTGTTTTTGGACTCAGAGAAAAATATATCATATAAAGATATGCATATAGGGTACGTGCCTCATTTGCGCAGGAAAAATGTTCAAAGACAATGGATTATTTGTGAGCAGAAATCTACTGTTGTTTACTTACATTGGAAAAATTAATGAAAATAATTATTCAAATTTCTTACTCTTGGTTTTTAGGATCTAAAAATATTTTAATCTATAACAAATCATGTAATTAACTGTGAATAATAATTTCTTTAATTTTGCATCTAAGGGCAGATCACTCTAACTGCATAAAACTACCCTTTAAATAGAGCTCTTAAGTGTGCAATGTTTAGAGCGTCCTTAAATGTTGTAGTGTACTTAATCTTAATTTTTACTGTTTGCATGCATTTTATGTAAACTAAAGAGCAAGAGCCAGCTTATGCATAAAATGGCCCTGTACTTATATCAATTAATTAACTATCACCCTCTTTCCCATTTCATATATCAAAATAAAGTAGACACTTAGTGCTTTCATTTTCTATAATAAATTTTCGTTTTGAGAATCCAGATATTGGAAAACAGGTTTGAAAAATTGCAATGTTCTTGAAATTTGTAGAAACCATGCGTATTTGACTACCTTCAGCAAAGAATTAAACTATGAGCACAGTCCACGATCCAAAAAATTAAACATGTTTTTTGATCTTCAGAAACAGAGCTATCAATATGTATTTGCATATTTTGGATCAGAGGTTGTGCTCTATGTGAAATATTGAAAAAATGCTTCAACTTTAGGTCATTTTCAAAGGAATTTACCGGAAATGAGGAAAATTACGCATTTCATGACGTCATAATACATTGACTAGATGCGAAATTATGTCACAATTAATAGATACGTGGTCACCAACACTCCAAGTTATAAATACTGCATTTGCAACCTAAACTGGTCGGTTTTGATTTTTCAGAAATTCTCAGGGCCAAATAAGGCCCAAAGTGGCTCTTGTTCTTTATTGAAAATTTTCAACGTCATACCAGTTATGCAAATACATATGTTTGGGAGTAGCATAGGCATCGTAACCGGGAGGGGGCTTAGGCACACAAATGTTTTGCAAACATATACATAATATAGGCACTGGAAATTGGGGCTTAGCTTGGGGACACGTTCAATTTGCTACAGACGGCTATGTATGGTTTGAACATATTTTATTGAAATGGTTTGAACACAAGTTCTAACAACTTACTAGGTTCTCACCATACAACTGTCAATATATATACATAGGGAAAATAAGTGAAAAAAGGAATATTGATGTACAAACATGTTTGTTAAATTGAAACATACATTTGTTACATATGATAAATATATAACTATATAGAGTGTAAGTGTTAGGCAGTAATAATTAATTAAATCTACCAGAATCTCTTATAAATTTTTGAACTGACTGAAAAATATATTTATTGATTTCTACATTTTGTGACTCATCTCCCCACAGAAGTAAGTGGCAATCAATAATGTTCAATTTAATATTTGGTTTCGTAAGACACAGTAAATCTCTGAATAGCTTTTCTCTAGCATATTGGTACTTATTGCAGACAAAGAAAAAATGATATGGGTCTTCTGGTGTACCACATGAACAGTTAGGACTCTCGATAATGTTTCTTTTATAAAGATCATAATTTAAAATGTGTATGTATGAGGGAAAAGGAAAAAAGTTGGGCTGAAAGACCTTTACCCGTCTTCTCATTGTTCTCAATGAGGTTAAATCAATACATGTAAATTAAAAAGTTATACTTGATTCTCTCAATTA
>NW_026926757.1:0-27864 GCF_032062105.1 Saccostrea cuccullata | reverse complement strand
GGCCAGAAAAAATGAAACTTATGTGGAATCATACTCAGGTAGTAAAGATTCAAGTTTGTTCAAATTATTACCCCCAGGGGTAGGGTGGGACCAAAATGGCCGATCAAAGTTTTACAACAGAATATATAGGAAAAATCTTTAAAAATCTTCTTCTCAAAAACCACTGGGTCAGGAATGATGACACACATGTGGAATCATACTCAGGTAATAAAGATTCAAGTTTGTTCAAATCATGACCCCGGGGGTAGAGTGGGGCCAAAATTGCCAATTAAAGTTTTACATAGGAATATATAGGAAAATCTTCTTCTCCTCAGGTAGTGAAAATTCAAGTTTGTTCAAATCATGACCCCTGGGGGTAGGGTGGAGCCAAAATGGTCGATCAAACATGACAAAGTTTTACATAGGAATATATAGGATAAACTTTTAAAAATCTTCTTCAAAAGAACCACTGGGCCAGGAAAGATAAAACTCATGTAGATTCATACTCAGGTAGTGTAGATTCAAGTTCATTCAAATCATGACCCCCTGGGGTAGGGTGGGGCCAAAATGGCTGATCTAAGTTTTACATAGGAATATATAGGAAAATTCTTCTTCTCAAGAACCACTGGGCCAGGAAAGATGAAACTCATGTGGAATCATCGTCAGGTAGTAGATTCAAGGTTGTTCAAATCATGACCCCTGGGGGTAGGGTGGGGCCAAAATGGCCGATATAGGAATATATAGGAAAAATCTTTAAAAATCTTCTTCTCAAGAACCACTGGGCCAGGAAAGATGAAACTTTAAGATTCAAGTTTGTTCTCAAATTATTACCCCCGGGGGTAGGATGGGGCCAAAATGACCGATCAAAGTTTTACATAGGAAAATTATAAGATAAATCTTTAAAAATCTTCTTTTCAAGTTCTTCATTGCGCATGCGTTGGAATAGAAATGACATGTTGTTTATCCAGAGTGAGAAAATTTGACTGTAAATGGGAAAATAGCGAAGTTTATTTGCTGTTATGTTAAGGAAAGCTTCTACGAAGAGTCCAGTCAGTACAGAGAGTAGACCTGGCGTTGATGTGGGGAAGCGTAGGCTATCTTCTGACGGCAAAACTCCAAAACCGACACCCAAGCAGGTAAAAATGGCGGCCACCAGATCACCGAACACTACTGACCAGTCCCGTAGGTCTAATGTTTCTGATGGGGATTATGATAAGTTTGTAGAGAAAATGACTATCATAGCCGATGCAGTCGATAAATTACAGAAAGGGCAGTCAACTCTTCAGTCTATTGTTGAAAGCAAATTGGACAAGTTTAAAAACGAGTTTATTGCGAGTATTGATGAGAAGTTCAAGGCCATGAAGAGTGACATTGACATTGAGTTGTCCATTCATAAATCACACATCGACGCACTTTCAAAGACCATTGATTCTATTGTTGAACGGCTAGAACTGGTTGAGAATAGGGATAGTAGGGAATCCCCTATGTACGAAAATAACGTGCGTGGTTTCGCAAACAACCCTATTGATGACCCAAATGTTACCATTATTGCCACGAATGTTAAGTTTGAACCTAATGAAAATCTACTTGCTGTTGCTCAAGAGATGGTCGCTCATCTTGATGATAGTGCCAGTGTCGTTGCGGTCGCTCGGTTAAGGAGTAGGAAAATAAATAAACCGGGGTTAGTGAAAATTAGTTTTGCTGGTGTTGATGAGAAAATTCGAGTGCTTAAGGCAAAGCGTCGACTTAGCAAGATCGAAGGCTACAACTCGGTTTTCTTGCGATCAAGTAAGTCCCACACAGAGAGACTAATTGAACTAAACGCGAGAATTATCCTCTGTGAAATTCCGCATGGTAGAGATTATAGAATAACAGCAAATGGTCGCATTGTTAAGAAAACACCTGTACATGACCAACAAAACATGAGACATGAAAACACGGATTAGGAATCCCCCCGACCTGTCGAAACAATACGTATAGGACATCTAAACGTTTGTGGCTGGACAAATAAAAATCATGAACTAAGGTCAGAAATTGTAAAATACACAGATTGTGACATTGTATCTATTAATGAAACCCATTTATTAAACAAAGATAATTTAGATGTAGCCAGGTATAAATGGAGAGGCCTTAACCGATCTAACGTACACGTGAAAGCATCGAAAGGGTCTGGTGGAGTTGGGTTATTAATCAAAGAGTGTTAATTAAGTATGGACTATAAAATAGATATGTAGTGCCGTCGAGCGGTAAACGGCTAAATTAATCCATTATTCAGTAAAAATAATGTTCCTCTGTCTTAAAATCTCCTCCTTGTTTGAAATAAAACGATTAGTAAGTTTTATACACAATTTATTTACAGGGACAGGTGCCCGTAAAACACATCACAATATTAATATTTACACAATAATCTACTATCTTCTGAACGGTCTATGTACAAAAAAATCCCAAGTAAAACAGTGACTATACTAATTAATTCCAGCGAAACAGTAACTAACTGACCCAAAATTTCCCCCATATATATACCCGCTGGCCGATGCTCATAAGGAGCATCGCGTTCAAAACAAAAGAATTACGTAAGGGTCAAACTAACCGATCCTCGCGAGGAGCATCGAGTAGCTATCTCTAAAAATAGTTATATAAACAATGAGTGACCGTTAAAGAATTATGTAAACAAAACAATTTTTTCCTAATTAAACTAAATTACTACAACTCCCCCACGCTTAATTTTTGGCTCCGTTCAAAAGATAAAAATAATAATAATACATATAAACATCAATAAAAACATAATAAGTTATAAGTTGAATGTACATTTAAACATTACTTGAGCATATTTACAGTCAAATATGTTTGTTTTCTTGTTCACAATTGGGTAAAGTCTCCACACGCGAATCTTACATTTCCCTCCTCGAAATGTCTCGGAATCTCTGATAACACCTCCGAGGCCACACTCTCATAGTCTATGTCACTCGGAATTAAATCTTCGGAATACACCACGTGAGTGTCCCGGCTAACCTCCATCGTACCGTCAGGGTAATTCCTGGTTGTTTTGTTTAGGAGCAAGCACACAGTTGACTTTGTTACGGTGGAATTCTCGCGCACTGTATCACTATGATCACTACTTAATTCACTACTTGTGTCTCTGAATTCCACGTTTCTTTCGTCGGTTAGATCCTCCTCAATTTGGTCTTCTTCGTCACTCGCGGTCACTACAGTTCGCTCGTCTTCGAGTTCACAAAAATCCAACAGGTCATCGGCCTGATCTCCAAAATCACTCGTATTAACGGAAATAATTTCTAAGTCTTCCATCAGATCACAGCTTTGGGGCGTCTCCTCCATACGAATGACCTCATCTTCGTCAGAAGAGATATCCTCGTACAGGTCACTCAACACATATACAGGCTTCTTTGACGAATGATAGAAGTCTCTGTTACACGTAACGCTGTCTCCTTGAGTCCGATTCATCTCTTCATTCACACTCATTTCACCGAGTTTATGAACGTTCTTGTAATGTCTCTTCAAGTTTGATGGTCGCAGGAAAAGTTGCTGGCAAAAGTTACATTTTAACGATTGAACTTTAGGCTGGTGCTGTTCTTTTAAATGTCTTCTTAAATTGCACTGATGATTAAACAAAAATCCACAAAAATATCGCATAAAAATCCCATCTAATCTCATTAAAATCCAAATTGAAAGTGTCAATCTCTGAATCTTAACGGTCTTTTAACTAGTCGACCAAGACGAGTCGTCTTGGTAACGGGACTTGAAGGGCGGTCCTTAGACTCTTCCTCTTGTTTATCGTAATTTGATTGGCTGTCGGCATGTGACTGTTCTGCTCCGGCAGCACCGGTCAAAGAGGTGACTGGCTGTGACTTCAAACGAGTGCGGTCGGGTCTCTCGCTAGCAGCTGGCACGCGTCGGTAGCGCACATCTGGTGTCTCGCCACTTGTGTATTCGGATTCTTCAGACTGGAGAGTTTGTCGCTGGTCCCCTTTGTACGGTTTAAGATTGTCGGCATGAACAACTACTGGTTTTGATTGGGAGGAATGTCGTATTTGATAAAGTACATCACTCAACCGTTTTTCAATAGTCCACGGGCCTGTCCATTTTCTGGCTAATTAGGGCCCCGCTTGGCGGGCGCCCTATAGTGATCAGTCTGTCCTTCCGTCCGTCCGGCCGGCTGTCCGTCCGTCCGTCCGTCCGAGATCTCTTGTCCGGGGCATATCTTCTCTCTCCTTGGCCCAATCTGGCTCATACTTCACCCACAGAGTGCCTTTGGGTAACCGGTGTGCAGTGACCTTGAACCAGGTTTCTAGGTCAAAGGTCAAGGTCATAGCTGAATTATATGAAAAATCCTTGTCCGGAGCATATCTTCTCTCTCCTTGGCCCAATCTGGCTCATACTTCACCCACAGAGTGCCTTTGGGTAACCGGTGTGCAGTGACCTTGAACCAGGTTTCTAGGTCAAAGGTCAAGGTCATAGCTGAATTATATGAAAAATCCTTGTCCGGAGCATATCTTCTCTCTCCTTGGCCCAATCTGGCTCATACTTCACCCACACAGTGCCTTTGGGTAACGGGTGTGCAGTGACCTTGAACCAGGTTTCTAGGTCAAAGGTCAAGGTCATAGCTGAATTATATGAAAAATCCTTGTCCGGAGCATATCTTCTCTCTCCTTGGCCCAATCTGGCTCATACTTCACCCACACAGTGCCTTTGCTTAACGGGTGTGCAGTGACCTTGAACCAGGTTTCTAGGTCAAAGGTCAAGGTCATAGCTGAATTATATGAAAAATCCTTGTCCGGAGCATATCTTCTCTCTCCTTGGCCCAATCTGGCTCATACTTCACCCACACAGTGCCTTTGGGTAACTGGTGTGCAGTGACCTTGAATCAGGTTTCTAGGTCAAAGGTCAAGGTCATAGCTGAATTATATGAAAAATCCTTGTCCGAAGCATATCTTCTCTCTCCTTGGCCCAATCTGGCCCATACTTCACCCACAGAGTGCCTTAGGGTAACAGGTGTGCAGTGACCTTGAACCAGGTTTCTAGGTCAAAGGTCAAGGTCATAGCTGAATTATATGAAAAATCCTTGTCCGGAGCATATCTTCTCTCTCCTTGGCCCAAACTGGCTCATACTTCACACACAGAGTGCATTTGGGTAACCGGTGTGCAGTGACATTGAACCAGATTTCTAGGTCAAAGGTCAAGGTCACAGCAGAATTATATGAAAAATCCTAGTTCGGAGTATATCTTCTCTCTCGTTGGCCCAATCTGGCTATTACTTCACTCATAGAGATCCACTGGTCAATGGATGTGCAGTGACCTTGGTCAAAGTTTCTAGGTCATGGACAGAATCACCCTTTCTGTTTAAAATCTTTGTTTGGTGCATAATTTTTTGCCTTTTAATTCCAGTAAATTTATATAACTCGGGATACAAGATAACTTCGATAAATATTAGTAAATTTGCAGTATCCATGAAGTCGTACTAAATCACTTTTACTGTATAACACAAATGTTTCTCAAATGTTCCTCTTCAAAATAATCCCTTTTAAATGACCTTACATTTTCATGTTCATTGTTGAATGCGGGGCCCTTTGAGATGGCCACCATCTCAATGATATCTAGTTTTAATTTAGTTCCTTTAGCTACTTTTGTTTGACTTCGTTTCACTAAATCACCAATGTCGTAATTAATTTCACGCACATTTCGGTCGAAATATGATTTTTGTCTTAAAGAAGATTTCTTTGAAATTTCTCTGGCATATTCGTGAATTTCAAATAGTTTTTCTTCTAACAAACGGACATACTCTGCTTTGTTCAGCTCGATTTCTTGACACAGGTTATTCTCATCTCCGGTAATAACATCAATCGGCAACCTAGCTTCTCGTCCAAATACTAGTCTGTATGGTGAAATCCCTGTCGTCTCATGCGGGGTAGTGTTATACGCAAGAACAATTCCGTCAATATAATTGTCCCAATCTGTCTGGTTTGCACTAATATACTTTGAAAGCATGTCTTTGATTGTGCGATTCATTCTCTCAACCATTCCGTCAGACTGTGGGTGATACGGTGTGGTTCTGGTTTTGTCAATTTGCAATAATTTGCACATTTGCTGGAAAAGTTTACTTTCAAACTGTTTGCCTTGGTCAGAATGAATTGTGCCTGGGCATCCATATCGCTTAATCCAACCTTTGAAAATAACTTCGGCCACTGTTTTAGCTTCAATGTTCATTAACGGATATATCTCAGTAAACTTAGTAAAATAATCCATCACTACTAAAATGTACGCATATCCGTGTTCTGATTTAGGAAATGGTCCCGCAATGTCAACTGCTATTCTCTCAAATGGTTCTCCACTCAGGAAAGTTTTCATGTGTGACCTCTTTTTCCGGGACGGGTTTTTCCTCTCCTCACAAATATCACAAGCCGATACATAGTCCTGAGTATACTGACGCATTCTAGGCCAGTAATAACGTGAATTTCTTATTCTCGCTAATGTTTTTGATATTCCCATATGTCCAGCTACTTTAGAATCGTGCATGTGCCACATCACAACATGGCGCATGTTTCGCGGTAAGCATATCTTTATTTCTTCTTTGTTGTCTAGAATCCAACGAATGCACATCACACCACGGTCAATACACAATAAGTCCCATCTCGAATACCAGAATTTACAATCCGAATTTTCTCCAGATATTACTGATAATGGCGGTTTTTCACCATTTTCCAGCCATCGTTTTATGATTTGCATTCCGTTGTCTTTTGCTTGATTCTCACGAATGCTCTCATAGCTTAAAGATATCATGGGCTGCTTCCGTGCTTTGGCTCTGGCAGGTCTATTACATCTCGACTTTAGAGAAGGTGAAACAACAGCACATTCCGAAGTAAGAACATAATTCGTTTCCTCATCAAATAACATGCTAAGTTCTAACATACAGTCTTTGTCATTATTTGCAGAATAATTCCTTAGTTCTGTTACATGTGAGAATTTCTCATTGCCATTGTAGTCATTTTTCTCACGTTTACATTGTTTGCAGTTTAATTCACACGGCAGACGAGATAATGCATCCGCATTTCCATGTCGTTTTCCTGCCCGGTGTTCAATCCGGAACACGTATGGTCCAAGTTGTTGTAGCCAACGCGCAATTTGGCCATCGGGTTCTCGAAATCTATGAAGCCATACTAGCGATCCATGGTCTGTTCTGAGTAAAAACTCTCTACCAAGAAGATAATGCTTGTAATGTCTAACAAAATACACAACTGCTAGCATTTCTTTACGCGTAACACAATAATTCTGCTCAGAATTATTCAACACACGGCTTCCATATGAAATGACAACTTCTCGTCCATTTTGTATTTGCGATAGCACAGCACCAATAGAACTATTACTAGCGTCAGTGTATAACACAAAGTCTCCACCATCTGGGTCTGGGTATCCTAGAATAGGAGCTGAAATAAGTTTCTCTTTCAAAGTTTGAAAGGCTATGTCACACTCACTGGTCCAATTCCACACACTATTCTTTCCAGTCAGGACGTGCAAACATCTGGCAATTTTAGCAAAATCTTGTATGAATCGTCGATAGTAAGCTGCTAATCCAAGGAAACTTCGAAGTTCTGACACAGTTTCAGGCTTTTTCCAGTTCCTTACAGCTTCAATTTTTGATGGGTCGGTTTTAATACCACTCTCAGATACAATGTGTCCCAGAAAACTTACCTCACGTCTAAAGAAATTGCACTTCTTAGCTTTTAGTTTTAAATTCACACTCTGTAGCCTGTCAAATACTAAATAAAGATTGTTAAGATGTTCATCAAAACTTCGACTGTACACAATAATATCATCCAGGTAAAGCACTGCGATTTTCCATTGCAATCCAGTTAGTGCCTGTTCTATCACTCGTTGAAATGTTGCCGGGGCATTACATAATCCAAAGGGCATAACTGTGTATTGATAAAGGCCTCCACGAGGTGTAGCAAACGCTGTTTTCTCTTTGTCTTCTTCACGCATCGGAATCTGATGGTATGCCATATTTAAATCAAGTGACGAAAACCATGTAGATCCAGCGAGAGAGTCAAGATCATCTGCCACTCGAGGTATGGGGTATGCATCCTTAATGGTGTCTGCATTAAGTCGACGATAATCGACACACAATCTCCATGATTTGTCCTTTTTCTGTACTAACACAAGAGGTGAGGACCACGGGCTATTAGATCTCTCAATCATCCCTTGTTCTTCCAGTTTCCGGAGTTCCTCGTCCATAATTTCTCTCTTAAATATCGGAACCCTGCGCACTGGTTCCCTGAAGGGTACTTCCTCCTTCAATTTAATTCGATGCTCTCCGATCGTAGCACGTTCAACGGGTTTACTAGGATCTGCAAATGCATCTACACGCGACAAAAGAAAGTCCTTAAACTTAACACTTTGCTCTTTTGTCATATTTTTACATGCATCATTAAAGATTGGTACTAGATATTCAGGCAGTCGACTATCCACTGACGTCACATTGCTCACTTCCGGAATGTTCACAGTTGAAACCGCATCCACAGGATCAAACACTGCTATTTCAGAATTCTTTCTCACAATTACATCATGATCATTTGGATTAAAAACACGCACATATATGATATTCTGGCCAGTAGTCGCAGTTACTAATTCTCGCGCTACAGCAAGTCCATAACTAAACACAAAAGTTTTTAGTGGAACTAGAATACCGTCAGTAACATTTGCACTACGCTCGAACACTGCTTTAATCACAATTTCACAATGAGCAGGAATGACACTATCCTCGATGCACTGTACAAAATTACCTCGCATAATTTCCTCATTTTGTGATTTTAGGGTACACAGATTAGATGTATAATTCCACTGGCATTGAAACCTGGTGATAAAGTCTTGTCCTAATAAGTTACTTTTAACTTCTCCAACAAATACACGGAAAATCACATGAAAACTTTTAAATGAAAGTAACATTTTCGTTGTTCCCATAACCTTTAACCTCCTGCCATCGGCTGTATGGAATATTTTCTTAACGCGCTCAAGTACAGGTCGGTGTTCTGGAAGGATGCTAAGATAAGTATCCTCTGTAATGAACGTATTTATTGCACCCGTGTCTAATTTCCACTCTACTGGCGTGCCCTCAACTAAACCATCTAACTTCATACCGGACTTCCCTTGAATCTCTACAAAGTCCCCAGTTTCATCATCCTTAGAGTCATAATTCAAGTGCATATTCTCAGCAACAACAGTCTGCGTTGATACAGTAACATTTCCCTTACTAACAACGTCCGCAGTACCCCGGGGTTGCTGGTTACCTATACAAGGCCGCTTTACAAACTCCTGTGCCGATGCATGGCCTACTGCCTCGACACTTTCAGGTTTAAAGGTTTTTGCAGTCTACTGTCATTTACATTTTTCTTCTTAGGACAGTCTCTGTACAAGTGTTGTGTTGAGTTACATTCGTAACATTTCTTTATTCTCCGTGCAGCTTCATTACTTTGTACTTCACTGTTTTGCGCGGGGTGTATCTGAGGTTTAGCATCAAATTTCACAGAGTCATTAACTCTGTAGACAGGTCTAACAACACGATTCTGAATATTTCTAGAACTTCTATTTTCTGTTACTCTAATGCATTCCTCCTGCATTGCCGCGGTCACAGCTTCTTGTAGCGTATTTGGTCTCATTCGCTTAACAGCAAGGCGGAATTCCTCGTCACCATCACAGTTGTCTAGGAATGTCTTAAGACTGGCTTCCTCTACATAGTCTCTGTTGTTTGGATGTGCTCGCCTATAAAGATCAGCAATGGCTTGTCCAAAATCTCTATAAGATTCAGTATTCCTCTTTTTCCGTAGTTTTGCCTCGGCGATGTAACTTTCCTTCATTGCATGATGACCAAACCTGTCATCCATACTTTGCTTCAGTTGATTGTAATCTTCTACGATATCCTCTGGCAATCCGTAGGCAAATGTTTCCGCTTGTCCTCTAAACGTAGTAATAAGAACTCGCCGTTTCATATCTAAAGTCCAATGATTAAGCATAGCGATATTCTCGAAATATCGAATGAACTCGCTCCATATCTCGGCCCCTTCGCCCTTAAAGGTGCGTTTGATTTGAATACTAACACCTGATCCTCTTCCTGGCATCTGCTCGTTAGATGTCTCATTCTCGAAACTGGCACGTCGTTTGTTGAACAATTTCCACAACACTGCACAAATAAACATGAATAACACAATTCCAACGACGACTCCCGCTCCACGAGTCAGACTGTTCAGGTAATCCATAGGGAAGAATTTATAACTTCCAAATATTGTCAACATGCATAAAATCACTCCAAGCAGAAAATAAGATATATATGAACCCCAAGTACTGGAATCGGCGCTTCGGGATTCCGCACTGCTTGGCGTTTCACGCTCATTCCCACTAGAACTCCAATTAAGCGGTGTACTTGATATTACAGGAGATGGCGACATCCTGTTAAATTCACTCATTAAATTTCTACGCGCACTTGTCCTTGGATAAGGCGTATAATACGGAGCTGGACGCTCTGGAATTCTTCTTTGTGATTCCATATTCGTCGGTGATTGAAACATTTTAAGTAGAAGAGCACAGTGGGCAAATAACACAAATATAACAAACGGATCCAGGTTGATAAATCACTAACTTTCTCTAATCAGGTATTTTAATCCGGCATCCACAAGCTGGGCATTTATAGAACTGAACAACGCGTCCACTGGTTTGATGTTCATGCCTGTTTTCCGTTTTTACAAACATGTTATAACAGTTTGGGCATTCCTTCCGTAAATAAAAATCCTCGATCCTCACTAAAACTAATTTTCCGGAATCATCATAGTCGTATATATATGCAAGTCTTGGAGGTTGATTATTCCTGGAATCCATTTCTAGTATTTTAAAAACACAATTATTCACTTTAATAGTGAATAATAGTAACAATAATAATAGTGTCACTGTACACTAATTTTCCTCCGCACACTAGCAGCTATTCACATGATCACAATTTACGCATCTGAATTTGAACACGGAAAGCTCACAATTTTCACAAGACATAAACACTTTGTTCTTTGCCTGATTCCTTGGAAATACTTTAGCGCAATTTTCACATGTAAGATTGTAATTTTCCGTATCCACTATAGACTTTCTAAATCCAGATCCGTTCTTTTGAATAGTGTACAAAGTAATATAAGAAAATTTCCTCATCTTCAAGTATATAATTCACTGAATAAATCCACACACACAAAAATAATAAATTAAAATCACTGGAATAATGTTGAAAATCCCACCGCTGCCACCAGTTGTAGTGCCGTCGAGCGGTAAACGGCTAAATTAATCCATTATTCAGTAAAAATAATGTTCCTCTGTCTTAAAATCTCCTCCTTGTTTGAAATAAAATGATTAGTAAGTTTTATACACAATTTATTTACAGGGACAGGTGCCCATAAAACACATCACAATATTAATATTTACACAATAATCTACTATCTTCTGAACGGTCTATGTACAAAAAAATCCCAAGTAAAACAGTGACTATACTAATTAATTCCAGCGAAACAGTAACTAACTGACCCAAAATTTCCCCCATATATATACCCGCTGGCCGATGCTCATAAGGAGCATCGCGTTCAAAACAAAAGAATTACGTAAGGGTCAAACTAACCGATCCTCGGGAGGAGCATCGAGTAGCTATCTCTAAAAATAGTTATATAAACAATGAGTGACCGTTAAAGAATTATGTAAACAAAACAATTTTTTCCTAATTAAACTAAATTACTACAGATATAATAGACAATTCAGTGGATGGAATTCTAGGAGTAAAGTTTACGAACAAACAATCAGACTTCACATTTGTTGTATTCTCTTGCTACTTACCACCTGAAAGTTCACCATGGGGTCGTGATGCGTCATCTTTTTTCTCACACCTCCTTACTCAGATTTACATGCAGTATGATACTGATGCAATATTTATATGTGGCGATTTGAATGCACGCATTGGGAATATACATGACTTTGATAAGGACCTTGATAGTATACCACCCAAACTATACATTGATAGTGTGCAAAATCAACATGGAAACTCATTCATAGAATTTCTTAATGACTGTAAATTCTGCATTCTGAATGGTAGATTTGGTGATGAGTCAAATGATTATACATTTCGATCTACTAGAGGACACTCCGTGGTCGACTATATTTGTGTTCCGCAAGATGTTTATTATCAGTGCTCAGATTTCCGGATAATTTCGTGTAATGAGATTGTTGAAAATGCTGGATTAGTAAACTTACAGGGTGAAAATTGTTGAATTCCCGATCATGGATTTCTAATGTTTGACTTTAAGATAAGAGATTTAGGAGAGGATTTAAAATCAACCGGTCACAAAAATACAGACTCCCCACCTCCATTTAAGAAATACAAAATGCGATGTATCCCACAATCTTTTATGTCCTCAACAAACACAAGAACTTGTTTATTGAATATAATCAGAAGCATTGAGAATCACAAGAAAACATTGATAGAACATACAAAGAATTGTGCAATGTTATAACAAAGGAAATGGAGTGTAAGATTCCAAAATATGACTGGTCTAAAAGTTCACGTAAAAAATTTCGCACACAAAAACCTTACTGGAATAATGAACTCACTGATTTATGGTGTACCATGCGGGATAAAGAAAAAGTGTGTATAAAATACAAAAAAGAGAAACACGCATTAAAACAAAAAGCTTTTGATGAATATAAGAAAGCTCAACATGACCTCGACAGACGAATGCGATTTTTTCGACGTAAATACAACCTGGACCTAGCCATTAGTCTTGAACACTTTTCGTCAAAAAATCCGAAACGATTCTGGGAAGAACTTAAATCTCTTGGGCCTAAAAGGAAAAATAAAATATAATCCTCTCCAAAGAGTGTTATACAGTTGACGGGACTTTATATTTCTACTGAACCACCTACTTTTATATAACTTGCATTAACTTCAGTGTACATGCAAAGTTTGGGGGATAAACCCCAAAACAGGTATTTTTTCAGGGACAGTTAGTTAAAGCTCTCTGGGTACATTTACTAAAATGTATGGCATTTTTTAGCACTCGGAATTCTCTAATTTATACAATCCTCTCCAAACAGACACTGTTTACAATGACACCTTTCTCCAACAAGCTGTAGAATCAGTCAACTTTATGGAAAGTAACATGCTTGACCCTTTAAGAGAACACAATCCTCAACTAAATCGATCTATAGAACTCTGGGAGGTCAAAGATGTCATCCTGAAATCTAAAAACGGAAAATCCCCTTGGGTTGACGAAATCCCGTATTAAGTTTTGAAATATGATTGTGTTATAGAAGTTATTCATCGATTATTTATGTTATGTTTTGAGTCTAATATTATACCTTCCGAATGGCGCCAAGCTATAATATGTCCTATTTTAAAAGACTCTAACAGTGACCCAAGAGTACCACTTAATTATCGAGGAATTAGCTTATTATCAACCATTTATAAAATGTACAGCTCGGTTCTAAACAATAGGTTAGTAGCATATCTGGAAGATAACAATTTGCTGGTTGACGAACAAAATGGATTTCGACGTGAACGCTCATGTGCGGACCACGTATTCACACTCAACAGTATTATACAGAATAGAAAAGAAACATTTGTGACATTCATTGACTTACAGAAAGCTTTTGATACAGTGGATCGCGACCTCTTAAAATTTTCACTTCTAAGTAATGGAATAGACGGAGATTTCTACAATGCAATAAAAACTATCTATGGAAACACAATATCACATGTAAGGATAAACGACATAAGCACAGATTGGTTTCAAAGCTCAACTGGGGTTCGTCAGGGAGACAATCTATCACCAACTCTCTTTGCTCTTTTTATCAACGACCTTGCAAAAGAAATTAAAAATATGAACAAAGGCGTACCGGTAGGAGACATAAATCTAAGTATATTGCTGTATGCTGATGATATTGCACTATTATCCGATTCTACAGAAAATATGCAGAAAATTTTGGATACTGTGTCCACATGGTGTAAAAAATGGCGCTTGTGTATAAATATGAAAAAATCAGCAGTAGTGCATTTCCGTAAACGAGGATCCCGCAGTGATTTCCAGTTTAAACTCAACGATAATATTCTACAATACAGTTCGGATTACAAATACCTTGGTGTTATATTCCATGAAAAGCTTAGTTTCCAAAATAATGCCGATACTTTGTCAAAAGCAGGTGGACGTGCTTTCGGAGGGATGGTTTCTAAAATTCGTTCATATAAAGATATAGGGATCTCAACTTTCGAAAAACTTTTTCTAAATTGTGTAGCACCAGTTTTGGATTATTGCAGTGAAATATGGGGTCTTCGAAACTATCACTGCATTGAGATGGTACAGAATCGCGCACTTCGTTACTACTTGGGGGTACACAGATTTACACCGACACCAGCACTACATGGAGAATTCGGTTGGAAGCTGCCTTTCCATAGACACCGCATTAACGCTGTACGATACTGGAATCGTTTACTGACCATGGAGGACAACCGCATAACAAAACATGTTTTCCTGTGGGAACTAAATCAGTGTAATAAATATAGCTGGACGTCGCAAATTAAATCTCTATTTGAATCGGTGAATTCTGAACATGTTTATCATAGGTTATTACTATTTGATATAGTTGAATTTGAACGAAGATTACTTTTAAATTATGAGAATGAATGGCTAGTAAAGATAAAGCAACTACCTAAATTACGTATGTATAAAGATTTCAAAACACATTTTAATACTGAAAACTACCTAGAAATGAATATTCCAAAATTTCAAAGATCTATTCTTGCTCAATTTAGATGTGGAATTTTACCAATTAGAGTTGAAACTGGAAGATATATTAAGGAGAATCATTAGAAGATAGGTTATGTAATTTTTGTTCTAAAGATGAAATAGAAGACGAGTATCACTTTTTATTAAATTGTACAGAATATTCCAATTTCAGATCAGATTTATTTACCAGTATTAGATGTAACCCAACTTTGTCTATGTCCGATCAAGATAGTGTAAATTTTCTTTTAACAAATTTTCCCAGACAGACCTCAAAATATTTATACCTTTCATACATGCACCGACAATCTCTGTTGTATAAAAAACGCCATGCGTAATATTTGTTTATATATTTTTCATATATTTTGTTAAAAGTGACATATAGGTCCGATGGGCCGGGTGTTTGGATATTAATTGTATTAAATGTTTTTCATTGTACTGTATAACACATGTCACTATAATAAACAATTTACTTACTTATTCAAATTGTCCAAATGAAGGGCCAAATCCCCTTACAAGGGGATATAATCAAGAAAAGATGAAAGTAGGGTGGGTCATTAAAAAATATTCCTCATAAGAACCACTTTGCCAGAAAAACTGAAACTTATATGGAAGCATCCTGGGGTAATGTAGATTCTAAATTATTAAAACCATGACCTTTGGGGTAGGATGGGGTCACAATAGGGAATCCAAGTTTTATATAGAAATATATAGGAAACATCTTTAAAAGACTTCTTCTCAAGAACCACCGGGCCAAAAAAGCTGAAACTTATGTAGAGGCATTCTTGGGTAGTGTAGATTCTAAATTGTTAAAACCATGACCCCTTGGGGATAGGGTGGAACTACAATAGGGATTCCAAGTTTTACATTGAAATATGTAGGAAAATTTTAAAAATCTTCTTCTTAAGAACCACTGGGCCAGTAAAGCTGAAACCTATGTGGAAGCATCCTGGGGTAGTGTTGATTCTAAATTGTTCAAATCATGACCCTCGGGAGGGAGAGGATATGACCTCCGTCAGGTCACCTCGTGGGTAAGGTCTCAGGTCCCTATTTCACCAAGTTGACCTCAAAAGGGGTAATTAATTGTATATTACAAGAGTGGATTTCTGGTTTTAAAAAAAGGCGTCTACAAAGTTAGTCAGGTGAGTCATGTGGCCCATGGACCTCTTGTGTCTCGAGTAAAAGACATAACTATTTTTCTGCTACAAAAATAGTATTACATGTATTTATGTTTGTAAACTTTATACAGTGGAATTAATTTTATTTACAAGAAATGATTCATTTCAATCCTTGTTCTTAGCCCATGAGGTAAATCATATGACCAAAGCAAAATAATCAGATAATATTCTGGAACTGATTTCAGAAAATGCGATAGAAAAATAAGATATAAAAATAACAGATCTAGAGTAACATATTTTTTTCTGGAACACCTGTAAAGTGCATTAAAACAAAATTTCAAATTCTGCTTCATGTATTTGTTCTGAAGTCCATTCTGAGAACATGACTGTTATTGTTATAGATCCAAGCAGTGATGATATAAATAAAGTGGAAGAGTTGAAGAAGTTTCTGAGGAAGGAGAAGACAACTGTTTCCCATGCCAGAGGAATACATGTTGGATGTGCTGAGGCTGGAAAAACTACGCTACTGAAGCGATTAAGAGGGCAAAGTCAAACTGTCAGCAAAGCTCCAAAGTCGTCCAGGGAACTAACAACACTGCTGAAGAGATTAAGAGGAAAACGTCAAGATGTCAGTGAAGTTACAGAGTCCACCAGGGGACTGGAAGTCCATCATCATCTCTTTATTGTTAGAGATGGAGTTTTAAAGGGTAAGAATTATTTCTGACACATCTTCAAAAGACAAATAAAAAAGACAGGCCACTTTTCAAATAGAAATACCCTTTTGAGTTTTTGTATGAAACGCAGTATTAAAGAAACTATTCAAGATATCTTCATCAAACTTCATACACTAATAAAAATGTTTTACGTTGCCTTACTAATGAAACCAGGGCAAGGCATTCATGTCCTTTGGGCATATTTTTAGTTCTTATAATATTCAATATAGAGCAGCCAATCATAGAGCTGGAAAATATTTAATCATCATATAATAGACAGGGGATGACAAATCCCATTGCCCAATGCCCGGGGCTAGTGAATTTTAGGGTCGGGCAAGTGAAATTTTATCAACCACTTGCCCGAGGGCAAGTTACTTAATCAGTTATCAAAAATAAAATCAATATGTATGTCAATATTAAACTCAGTATTTGTCATTCTCTTTTTTGAAATATTTATAAATACAGTATAAGTTAAATGGTAGGGCAGGCAAAAATTCAGGTAGGGCAAGTGAATTTTGACCATGTACTTGCCCTTGGGCAAGTGCCTTAAAAATCTATTTGTCAGCCCCTGATAGATAGTTGGAATTTTACCAAGTCCAAGGGGCATAACTCTGTCAAAAGAAACTTGACCTAGATATTTATATGATAAATCTGTATACCAAATTTCATTTCAGTATCTGGAACGGTTGTCAAGAAGGGAGCGTTCCCAATTAAAACCGTCCCGGTCAAAGCGTTCCCAGATTTTGGTCAAAGCGTACCATGATTTTGGTAAAAATGTCCCCAAATTTTGGTCAAAGCGCCCCCTGACTTATTTTATAGAAAAATGATACTACAAAACCGCCCCCTAATTTTGGTCAATGCGCCCCCTGATTTTGGTCAAAGCGCCCCCTGACATATTTTTATAGAAAAAAGAAGATTCCAAAGCGCCCCCAAATATTGGTCAAAGCGCCCCCTGTCATATTTTTATAGAAAAACGAAGTTTCCAAAGCGCCCCCAAATATTGGTCAAATCGCCCCCTAATTTTGGTCAAAGCGCCCCCTACATATTTTTTATAGAAAACGAAGTCGGTCTGTCAGTCCACTTAGCTTCCGTTCGTTTTCTTCGCAGCCATAGCACATACCGAAATGAAATTTGGTATACAGGTATATCACATAAATATCTAGGTCAAGATCTGTTTTGGGAATGATCACACCTTTTCTGACAGAGTTATACCCCTTTCAAGTAGAAAAATTCCATTCATTTTCTTCACAACCGTTGTACATACTTTGAAATGAAATTTTGTATACAGATTTATCATATTAATATCTAGATCAAGTTCTGTTTGGGATAAATCGCACCATTTTTAACAGAATTATTCCCCTTAAACTTAGAAAAATTTCAATCATTTGCAGTTTTCGTTCATTTTCTTTACAATCATTGCACATACTGAAATGAAATTTAGTATACAGATTTATCAGATAAATATCTTCGTCGAGTTTTGTTTTGGGTACAATCGCACCATTTTTGACAGAGTTATGCCCTTTTGGACTTGGAAAAATTCCAAATTGGGGGGAGGAGGGCATAAGTGTTTTACAAATATCTCTTGTTCTTATAAAAACAGGGCTGAGAACCAAGTTATAATTTTTTTGCCAAAATAATTAATCTATGATGTGCTAAATGAAAACAGAACTAAATAACAGCATTCCTCTTTTTCAGTGGCCGATGATGACTCACCATTCAAGGCATTTATCAGAATAAATGCTGCAGATTTGAAACCAGACCCAAGCAGTAGTGCTGTTGCCAGCTCTGATGCAAATGAAAAAGAAAATTTGGAAGTAGGAAGTACTGATAAAAGCACTGAAGTAGTTTATAGCCGAGAGGAAAAGAAAGAAGAGAATGTGGAAATGTCTAGTTCACCCACGGAGGGCACAGAAGAAGAAAGTACTGTAGAGGTAATGGCCAGTCTTATCTCCTCAGAAGCTCCAGCTATGGTGAAAGAGGAAGTTTTTCAGAAAATCTTGTCTGAAAAAGAGAAGTTACCAACAGTAAGCATGCTGGATTTTGCTGGCCAGTTAGCATATTATGCCTGTCACCAAATTTACGTAACACCAAAGGCTTTCTTTATCCTTGTGTTGGACATGACTAAGAAGTTTGAGGATGTTGTCAGTAAAGAGAAAGATAACCAAGAAGGATCAATCTTCTCCGTGTGGACTTACAAAGGTAAGACACTTGTAAAATGATAGATTTTTAGCTCCTCTGAGCTAAAGATTCAAAGAGCTAATGCTATTGCCATTGGTTCTGTGTGCGGCATGCATTGTACAGTGTGCATAAACCTTTTTAGAATACTTGCCATAACTCAAGAATCCCTTAGTCAATTATTTTCAAATTTGTCACAAAATATCCTTGGCCTGAAAGCTCCCATCTTTAAAAAAAAAACATTGGGTCATGATCCTTAGACAAGGGGAGATAATTAGAAAAATATGAAGCAAAAGTACTGATTACTCCAATGTTGAAGATTAAAATTTGCACATGGAATTAACCTCGGGCAAGCAGCATGGTCTCAAGGTCACTTCAACGTTGACAAAAAATAACATTAATTTTAATATGTTGATATTTGCTTACTATAAGGACTGCACAGAAAAAGAGGCTCACATGGAATTCATGTCATTATCTTATTATTTAAAAATGATACGAAAATCATGTAAAAAATTTTCATGCAATTTTCATGTGAAAAACTTTAAACGATATTCACGTAATTTTTTTGTAGAACTTTCATGTGAGGTTTTTTAATTTGAATAATAATTATGTGTCATGCGCTTTAAGTAAAATTCATATGAAAATTATGTAAAAATCACTTATAGTTTTCATATATAAATTTCAAATGTCTCGTTAGTCGTCTTTTTCATGCTAACAATTTGAATAAAATTTATGTGAGTCACTTTTGCATGTGATAGGATCATCAAATTTTGTCAGTTGATGCATCTAAGGACCTCATATCATGTATGACTCAAAAGTAGGTCAAGTTGACTTGCTATTTGAATATTGTGGCCATTCTTTTTCAAAATGATTTAGAGGCATATTTTGAATGTCGCCCACGTGGCGCAGTGGTTAGAGCATCTGCTCTAGAGTCGCGAAGTAAGGAGTCACTCCTTACATCGCGGGTTCGAATACCACTGCGGGACATGGAGACTGGTCCTTCGTATGAGACCGTATAAACCGAGACCCCGTGTCGCAGTAGATGCTGGCACGAAAAAGATCCCTCACTGCTCAATGGCCGTAAGTGCCGAGCATAGGACAAAATTTGTAGCTCTCCCTCGAGAAATGGTTGCGTCTTCTTATCAGTGAAACATTCTCGAGAGGGACATTAAACAACATACAATCAATCTATCAATCATATTTTGAACAATTTCAGGCCTATGCTCATTAAACTTTTTCAATTGATGCGTCATAGGCAGGGTTGTGGATTACCACTCACTCACTTACAAAAGCAGATAAAATTTACTGTTGGCGATTAGATTTTTTTAAAAAAGAACTTACGATGAAGATTAATTCTTTTTATAAATTCAATATATTATAAAAGGTTTCATCTTTTTAAAAGGAATGAAGTAACCTATTTTTATACCCCCCCGCAAACGAAGTTTAGGGGGGGGGGGTATATTGGAATCACCATGTCCGTCTGTCCGTCTGTCTGTCTGTAGACAAGATTTTGTCCGGACCATTACTCAGAAACTATTGGAAGGATTTGTCTGAAAATTTGTACACATATTATTCACCATATGAAGTTGTGCATTTGATATTTTCATCTTGATTCGATTATTATTTTTAATTTTGCAGGTGTTTTTTTTTTTTTAATTTTTATTTTGTGGTTTTGTCCGGATCGTTTCTCAAAAACTATTACAAGGATTAATCAGAAAATTTGTACACTTATTACCGTAAATCTGGAAATTTATACGTCGATTTATTTTTGCGAATTTTGGTCAAAAAGCTGTTGATTAATTTTTACGCTTCAAATTTTTGCGAATTGTCACTGGTGCTAAAAATAAATATCATTGTAGATTTTCAGATCAGGTTATGTTTCAAATAATATGCCCAGTTAGAATACCACCAATTTATTCACAACGTGGCAAGATATTGCAAAATCGTAGTTTTAAATCAATTATAACAAACATTTTAGAGGTTGTGTATGCCTTTTGACCTAAAGTATAATCCAAATGAAGAAAAAATATAACTTATTTTCTCAACGTTTCTTTTTTTTCTCACCTAAAATTTACACGCTGCATTTACATTTGGTACTATCTAATAAATGCACTGAGTTTGAGTTATCGCCCGTGTTGATACGCGGTTAGATAAAAGGACAGTTCTCTCTTTATTGGCAAATTAATTGATGAAAATAATTAAAAAGGGGCATACCACCTCAGTGCTTGTCAAATCATCGGACGATATTGCATATAATGAGGACAATTTACATGCATGGGTAATTAACTTGTAGTTATATAGTAGACTAGTGTAAACATGTTCCTTTTAAAAATGACCAGTGCTTTCCGACGCCTATTCACCGAGTTAAAAAAAAGACACAAGTCCTCAGAAAAAATATTCTTCACATATTGATTTATATTTAAGAAAAATATTTTTGCGAATGCAATGCACGCGCGCAAATTTGCTAAAAATTTATCTACAGTAAAAATTTCCAGATTTACGGTATTCACCATATGAAGGTGTGCACCTGGAATTTTCAACTCTTTTTGTTATTTTTTTTTTGCATTTTACAGGTTTTATTTTTTTTATTTTAATTGACTTGTTCATTTTGGCCTCTGTATAAGGTTTGAGATATAGAATCTAGAATATCTGTTCAAAAATACTACAGCTTAAAACTACTCATAAAAGCTTAAAAAAAAGAAACACCATCAAGTGTTAAAAACAGTTATTACATTGCACAGAAGATAATGTAATTTCATTTGTCTCTTGGGAATAATGACTGGACATGCATCCAGTTAAAAATAAATTAATGAGTTTGGTGTTGGAAGTTGTTAAGGCATATCTCTTATCAAGCGTGTGTGTGTTATTTAATCTCCAGGGAATAAGGCACAAGAATTAAAGATCTCTCTTCTCTTATTCCATAATAAATTATTGTAATTTATTGTCTGTCAAAGAACTTCATTACTGGATGACCAGCTCTTTATTTTCAAAATGCACTTCAAATTGATATATCAAGATTAATTTGATTTTGTGTAATGGTTTTTTTTTCAACATTCAGTTTGCAGAGTGACATAACACATATTTGCAATTTATTTTTTTAATTCAGAAATAAAAAAAAAATTAAATGAAAAAAAAAAAAAAAAAATGTTACTATGGAATTACAATGTATTACATGTAGTATTGATGTTTCATTTGTTTGCACCTTTGTTTCATTCATTAAGAGACATGATGACGATTATTTTCACTGCAAATTTTTGTAAGTACATGTATATAAATTGTGAACACCTCTAGATCCATTAAGTATTTTTGAAATGGCACCTTCTCTGAAAAACCCAGCGGGGGGTATTTGTCCCTATTGGACAGTTCTAGTTAACATTGGCAATTTTAAACAGAATCATTAATTTTGCGTATTTTTTTTATTAATATGAAGTTTTTTGTGTCTTAGTCACAAATTCTTTTGTAAAACAGACTACTGGTTGCCCACATGACATGGAATTTTTTCACTGGAACATAATCACATTTCAGTTTTACTTTGTATGAACTTTCAGTTTCTAAACAAACGCTCTATTAACCTTGATTATTTGTATGGCATGCAAGCATATTCGTCAAACATGTACGTGACTTAGATGAAACATGGCAATTTATCGAAGCGGTGATAGGGAAAAGACCACTTATTATTTTCCCATAGAACTCTATACAAACCTTTGGCCCTCTCAGTACTTTGCTATGAGAGTTTGTGAAAAATCCTTTGCATCATTTAAAACTTCCCTCTAAGCCCTAATAAAAATAATGTATTGTCCCATGGCATTTATAGGTCAACATTGCAGTTATTTTCAACTTATAGTGGTCAGAATTAAATAACATGCTACATCAAAAATCATTAAACTCTACAGCTATTGTATATAAAATATATACATGTATAATTATTATAATATATGTATGTGATCATGTGGTAGTGTTAGATACATGTACATGGCTTCCTGCTATCTTGTTCTAGTGATTTAACCCTTAAGATAAATTGGAAAAGCAGAGGACTGAGTGTCAAACCATCATGATATATATTTATTTTCTCCAAATCAGTTGTCGTAGAAATCAAATGCCGTAGTTACTGAAGGAAGATATGTAAAATTATGTTTAAAATTCAACTACCACATATCCTACAGTTCATATTATTTTTCAAATAATTTTATGTTTTGGAAATAATTATTTCATAAATTCTCTCTGTTAGTCAAAGAGTAGAGTAAAAACAAAAAAAAGTAATGAATGAAGTTCTGATTCAACATTTTTTTTTCATGGTTGTAAGTAAAAGACTGTAGATCTTACCCCTATCAGACAAACCTGTTTGTTTTTAGCTTTACTGATCAGACACCGAAAAAGATTATGCAAAAGTAAGGTATCCGTCATCTGTCCGTCTGTCTGTCTAGTTAGTTGTCTGTCCGTCAGTAAAAACATTTTCAAAATGCTACTCCTCCCTGAGGTTTGGCTGATTACAGTATAACTTGGAACACCTGGACTGCACTATGATACATAATTCTTTATATGGGATTTTGATTTCAATGAATAGTGTTGCAATGTTTATTAAAGATAGAAATTTCTGTGAAATATTTTTAAAATGCTACTCCTCCTACAATTTTGGTCTGATTTCAATGTAACATTGCACACATATAGACAAAACACTTAGAAATATTCATTATATATATTTTTATTGCAAGAATTTAAAACCAAGTGCTACTTTTCTTTTCCCTTGCTGTAAGTACTAACCAGTAAAGCTACAGTCTCATTAGAGACTTCTAGTTTTATTATTATGCTTTATTTGTTCCTTTAGTCTTGCACCCCTTTGGTTATTTTAGACTACTTGAAGTTTTGGATAACCTCAATCAAGACATTTGGAGGTAAAAAGGCACCACTGTTTCTTGTTGTCACACACACGGAGAAAAAATCTAAAGATGTAAGTATTCTGGCTTGTAGAAATGAGAATTATACATGAATAATAATTCTGTTCTTATTAGTCATCTGAGTAAACTCAGGTGATCTATTGCTATCCGTTTTCGTCCGTTGTCGTGCGTCGTGCGTTGTGCGTTAACATTTGAACATTTTCAGCTTCTTCTCTGCAACCACTGAACCAATTTCAACCAAATTTGACACAAAGCATCTATGTTTGAAGGGGAACAAAAATTATGAATGTCATGATCCCTGCCCCCCTGGGGCCGGAGGGGTGGGGCCAAAACCACTAAAATTATTGCAATCTTTCAAAATCTTCTTCTTTACTCCTGGACATCAAGCAGTCAAACTGTTTGCATGATTTTAATCAGCAATGAGTCCTTTACCAAAATTGTAAAATTCATGGCCCTGGGTTCAAGGGTTCTAGTGCTAGGGCTGGGCTAAATAAGCAGGTAGTAAAAATGCATTATTTCTTTGAAAATCTTCTTCTCTGCTCCTCGGTATTAAATAAACCAACTAAGTACATAGTTATGATGAGCAAAAGGCCTCTACCAAAATTGTGAATTTTATGGCCCCAGGGTCAGGGGTTCTGGTGTTAGGGCGGGACTCTATTAATAATATAGTGAAAATACATGAATTCTTTGAACATCTTCTTCTCTGCTCCTGGGTATAAAATAAACTAACTAAGTACATAGTAATGATGATCAAGAGTGCCTCTACCAAAATTTTGAATTTCAACACCCCAGTGTCAGGGGTTTTGATGTTAGGGCAGGGCTCTATTGATTATATTGTGATAATACATGAATTCTTTGAAAATCTTCTTCTCTGCTCCTGGGTTTTAAATAAACTAACTAAATGCATAGTTATGATGAACAAGAGTGTCTCTACCAAAATTGTGAATTTTATGGCCTCAGGGTCAGGGGTTCTGGTGTTAGGGTGGGCTCTATTGATTATATTGTGGAAGTACATGAATTCTTTGAAAACCTTCTTCTCTGCTCCTAGGTATTAAAATAACTAAGTGCATAGTTATGATGAGCAAGAGTGCCTCTACCAAAATTATGAATTTTATGTCCACAGGGTCAGGGTTTCTGGTGTTAGGGCGGGGCTCTATAGATTATATAGTGGAAATACATGAATTCTTTGAAAATCTTCTTCTCTGCTCCTAGGAATTAAATAAACTAACGAAGTACAAAGTTATGATGAGCAGGAATGTCTCTACCAAAATTGTAAATTTTATGGCCCCAGGGTCAGGGGTTCTCGTGTTAGGGCGGAGCTCTTTTGATAATATAGTGAAATACATGAATTCTTTGAAAATTTTCTTCTCTGCTCAAGGGTATTTAGCAGATGAACTACCTTTATAGTTATGATGGACAAGGACCCTAATCTTCCAGAATTGTGAATTTCAAGGCCCCAGGGTCAGGGGTACCATAGAGGGGGGCTATACTTATATACTGAAAATAAATGAATGGTTTGAAATCTGCTCCTTGGTGTTAATCAAATATCAAGGCCTAAGGCTTAGGGGTTCATGTGTGGTAGGGCACAACTGATTATTGCTGAATATTACTGATTAGCTGAAATTCAATGTTCCCCTATCCTGTGTATGGGTATGAAGTAAACAAACTAAGCAACAGCTTGTATTGTTATGATGATCAATGGTGTCTCTTTCAAAATTGTGAATGCCATGGCATCTGGTTAGAAAATGAATCAAATTCAATCACTGTTGCATAAGTTGTTGCATAATGCTCAGGTGACCTATAAGCGAGGGGACATTAAATCTCATTCGTCTGTCAGTATGTCAGTCAGTCAGTCTGTCTGTCCATCACAAAAACTTTAACCTTCCTCATAACTTTTGATTAGTGGAGCTA
Organism: Saccostrea cuccullata; assembly: GCF_032062105.1. Lineage (NCBI taxonomy): Eukaryota > Metazoa > Mollusca > Bivalvia > Ostreida > Ostreidae > Saccostrea > Saccostrea cuccullata. Next base: position 2,266 of record NW_026926757.1, on the reverse strand, counting down.
TGACTTTCATATTTCACATGTGTTTTTCTAGTGACAAGACCCTTCTTAGGGTACCACAAAATTTGACCTTGACCTTGGAGTTTGACCTACTTTTACACAAAAATTCCAAAATTTTACTTTGGCCATAACTTTTGAATGGTAGATACTAGGGCTTTCATATTTCACATATTTATTCTTTGTGGCAGGACCTCTCATTGGATACCAAGAATTTTGACCTTTCGACCTTGACCTTTGAGATTTCCGTACTTATGAAAAAACTTTGTCCTTGGCCTTAACTTTTGAATGGTAAGGGCTAGGGCTTTCATACTTCACATCTGTAATCATTGTGAGGAGACCTTTCATTGGATACCAAGAATTTTGACCCTTTGACCTTGACCTTGGAGTTAGACCTACTTTTTTTTTAAACTAACCTTGGCCATAACTTTTGAACGGTTTGGACAAGGGCTTTCATACTTCAAGTATGTTATACTTGTGGCAAGACTTTTCTTAAGAAACTACCAATATATATAATCTATTTTGTCATACGGGATCATCAGGTTCACTTCCTTATAACTTTTGATTGAGAAGAGATAGGGCTTTCATATCTGACATGTGCATTATTTTTGACAAGATTTTACAAAATATATAATAAAAAATGACATCCCACTCACAAAGACACAGAAAGCGGGGGACCAAAATTCTTTGAATTTGCTTGTTTTGTTTTTATACAAAATCATAATTTTGTATTCAACAGAAAAATAGTTTAAAGTAAGGCCAAAACTGGAAAACACCAAAAAAAGTAAATGAATATAATAAATTATGATAAATAGTCAAACATATATCAATTAGTTCTCTGTCATAGCAAAAAATAACTGCTGTCTGTTGTCCCAGTTGCCTGTAATAGGGTGTGAAGAAGAATTTTTAGCTCACCTGAGCCGAAGGCTCAAGTGAGCTTTTCTGATCAAAATTTGTCCGTTGTCTGTCGTCGTCGTTGTTGTCGTCGTCGTTGTTGTCGTTAACTTTTCACATTTTTGTCTTCTTCTCAAGAACCACTGGGCCAATTTCAACCAAACTTGGCACAAAGTATCCTTAGGTGAAGGGCCACGCCCTTATTCAAGGGGAGATAATTAAGAAATAGTGAAAATTTGATGGTATGTTTTAAAAATCTTCTTCTCAAGAACCACTGTGCCAGGAAAGATGAAACTTATATGGAAGCATCCTCAGGTAGTGTAAATTCAAATTTGTTCAAATCATGACCCCGGGGGAAGGGTGTGGCCACAACGGCCGATCAAAGTTTTACATAGAAATAAATAGGAAAATTCTTTAAAAATCTTCTTCTCAAGAACCACTGTGCCAGGAAAGATGAAACTTATAGGGAAGCATCCTCAAGTAGTGTAAATTCAAGTTTGTTCAAATCATGACCCCGGGGGGTAGGGTGTGGCCACAATGGCAGATCAAAGTTTTATATAGAAATATATAAGAAAAATCTTTTAAAATCTTCTGCTCAAGAACTACTTGGCCAGGAAAGATGAAACTCATGTGGAATCATCCTCAGGTAGTGTAGATTCAAGTTTGTTCACATCATGAGCCCCGGGGGTAGGGTGGGGCCAAAATGGCCGATCAAACTTTTACATAGGAATATATAGGAAAAATCTTTAAAAATCTTCTTCTCAAGAACCACTGGGACAGGAAAGATGAAACTCATTTGGAATCATCCTCAGATAGTGTAGATTCAAATTTGTGCAAATGATGACCCCGGGGGTAGGGTGAGGCAAAAATGGCCGATCAAATTTTTACATAGGAATATGTAGAAAAAAACTTCTTCTCATGATCCATAGGCACAGGAAAGATGGAACTCATGTGCAATCATCCTCAGGTTGTGTACATTCAAGTTTGTTCAAATCATGACCCCTGGGGCTATGGTGGGGCCATAATGTTCGATCAATGTTTTATATAGGAATATATAGGAAAAATCTTTAAAAATCTTCTTCACAAGAACCCCTAGGCCAGGAAAGGTGAAACTCATGTGGAATCATCCTCAGGTAGTACACTACACTTTTTTAAAAAATGGAGAGAAGACCTAGAGACCACGAAAAATGAACTTTTCCCCCAAAAATCCAAACGTGTCAATGTGGTGCATCTTTGTCCTTTTAAAAACATTTATACATGTGTAGTGGTGATAGCTCAGTTAGGTAGGCTACCTGTTTAGTGCACTCAAAGCGAAAAGTTTTTGGTTCGAGCCTAGCATGGGGCGTTAATTTTTTTTTTATTCAGGCAAAAAACCATT